>NC_141383.1:2161737-2261277 GCF_017979445.1 Akebia trifoliata
TTTAGATATACTTATGTATATTTATTGACTAGTAAGGATGAAACATTCAATATGTTTAGAAGGTACAAGGCTGAAGTTAAAAATCCAAAGAAAAGGAAACTTAGGGCCTGTGTGGATTGACTTTTCTAAGTACTTCTGACTTTTGCGGGGAGTCAGAAGTACTTTAAAGGTGTTTGGATAAATAACTCCTAGAAAAAACTACTTTACTGTGGAGTCATTTTAGTGCTTTTTCACGGAGTACTGATGGTGCTACTTCTCTAAACTACTTTTGCGCGGAGCCACAAAATATTGTCAAAATGACAGGATTGGGACAAGTATGCCCCTCATAAATTTTGAAAATTACAAACCTACCCTCAAAAAGGCAATTGAAATAATATTATATTACTATCCATTGATATGGTGGTAGTTTTTTGGTGTAACATTTGGGACAAGTATGCCCCTCATAAATTTTGAAAATTACAAGTATACCTTCAAAAATGCAATTGCAGTAATACTATATTACTATCCATTGATGTGGTGGTAGCTTTTTGATGTAGCATTTGGGACAAGTATGCCCCTCATAAATTTTGAAAATTACAAGCATACCCTCAAAAATGCAATTAAATAATATTTTATTATTATCCATTGATGTAGTGGTAGCCTTTTAGTGTAGCATTTGAATTTGGATTTCTAACTCCCGTAATTGCACACTCAATGATTTATTCATGAGCATTCCAACCATGGTTGAAATTTTCTTATTGCAAGATTGATGTAAACAATTACACACAAATTTACTATCCATTGATGTGGTGAAAGCTTCTTCATATTTTTAGTGGTTGTATATATTTGCTCACAATATCTTCTATTTGTTTATAATTGTTGGGTGTTTATATTAGTTTTTATGGATAAAAACAATAACTTTTATTTATGTTGAAAAATAATTTGTTGAATTATAATGTTAAAAATAGTAACTGATACTTATAAGGGCATTTTGATCATTTTAACAAAATCTAAACTAGTTTCCAAATACAAAACTCTATTAAAAGTACTTGTGACAGTACTTTTCAGAACCTGCATCCAATCACACAACAGTTATCCACCTACTCCAGATAGTACTTCAAAAAGTACTTATGAAAGTACTTACGTTCTAAGTACTTGTGGCGCCCCGCCAAACGCTAACACAAATCCCAAGGTACTAGGTGGCACCTCGAAATTTCGGCATGGTCTCCTCTGTTTATGTTAGCGTTTCACGGAACTCAAACCTGATAAACCAATTTATAACAAAACCTGTATATAAAAATGTAGATACAGGAAAATAACAGCGGAAGACTAATTACATCTAACATGTAAGTAGATCAGAGTGCAGAAGATTTAACCATATACAGGCTTACAAAATACTCTCACTCTAACATGGGCCTAAACTCTCAATCCAAAAACTACATACATCCTGGATGAAACTGACAATGCTAACGGATGTAGCCCTAGTGCTCACCAGGCAATAAACTCTGATCGTCGATCTGATCGACCAGATACTCCTTAATTACTGACTCTACGCCTGTCTCTGTAGCTGCAAGTGCTGAAACTAAAAAAAATAGAAAGGAAAGGGTGAGTAACAATGGTTACCCAGTAAGTCCACAGCCAATTCCTACTAATAACCCTTCCTAAGCATGATCGAATAAAGCATACTGAACATTTTAATACATGCAAGGTTTTACAATATGAAGTACGATCAACTGGTACATATAGCCAGGGATGAGCAACTAAACAGTTTAAAATTTTCACATAACATCAATCATCCATACTCATTATACATTTTCCATTTTATGCAAATAATGTTGACAACATTAAAATAATAGACATGCTTCTCAGTTTGTAATTCGAAATATAACAACAGATACATAATACAAGTGGTGGAGTATTGGAATTAAAGAGTTGGGATTTACGACTGGATCGCTCCCAGTCAGGACATGATATTCCTCAATAACATTGTAGTTCCTGATTTTGTGGCTGGTCGTGTCTACCACGCTTGCGGAACCATTTATCAGGCTCAGGCTGGCCGTTTGACGTGACCGTAAGCAATGGGTCTCTTTTCGATGTGTCAGAACGTTCGACTACTACTAGATTGTTAGTGATCACTGACTAATCATCTTCGTCTATGCCTATCAGGCGTGCATGTGATTCCTAAATGACACTCCACTCGTATACGACCACCTTTACAATACGCGTTCACTGGTAAAGATAAGAAAGGAATGGACCCGGATTTCAGTTGTGACTCCACTCTCATACGCGTCCCATACCACGTATGAGTTTGGTGGTCCCTACCGTACATCCCAGGATAGTGTACCCCTCCGGATGATGTGACACACTATCCCTTCAGGCATTCACAAACCCTTTAACAGCTCACAAAATAGCTACGTACATATATGATTTTTCATTTAAAACAAAAGAGAAATTAACAGAACAGGGTTGAGAACGGATATCCAGTTCCTACCATGCAACCGTGGCCACCCGGCCTAAAATAAATAACAGTACTCAGCGCACGCGCTAACATAATCGAAAATAAACATGCAACCCTTTCATTAATAACCTGGATATCCTTTCACCAACCTACACACAACATACAATGTAAAAGGCAGACATCACCCCTCGGGTGTGATTCTGACAATTTACCGTTTCATCCCTTTCCCATTCTTTCAACATTCTCATTTTTCGTCTTTTCAAATCAACCATCCATTTCCAATCTTTCAAGGTCATTATTTCGGTCTTTCCATTGAAAATCTTCAAAGTTTATCCACAAACAAGGTCCCGATGACGCACGGGGCAAAAGCTGTTAAAAATAATGAAAGCTGGTGAAAATTTGGCTAAGTGTCGGAAACTCAATTTTTCAAAGTTTTCGAAATGAAAGTCTCGATCATGAGATTCGACACCATATAGTTTTTGTAATCTAATTCAAAGAAACGCGAAAGTTATTTCATTTTGAAAACTTGCCGAAAACGTCGAAAATTACGTTTTGTTCTTTAAACCAAAATTCGGATTTTGATCCTTTGAGATTTAGATCTTAAAACTATTCCCATTGTTCCGAAATGGGGGATAAAACCTTAATTTCATTAAAGAACTTAAAGTAAATGGAAAGTAAAAATTAAAGAGGACATTTACTTAAATGTTTTTAATGAAATAAAGGGTGAGAAATAGTGTATAAGGTGTGAGGAAGTCAAGCCAAGAGTCAGAACACTGTTCTGATCAAAACTGTGTCTGTCGGTGGCAGAACCAGGATTCTGTCGGTGGAACCGACAAATTGGTCATCGGCAGATGTCGGTGGGACCGACGGTCCTGCCGACAGA
Source organism: Akebia trifoliata (assembly GCF_017979445.1). Classification (NCBI taxonomy): domain Eukaryota; kingdom Viridiplantae; phylum Streptophyta; class Magnoliopsida; order Ranunculales; family Lardizabalaceae; genus Akebia; species Akebia trifoliata. The sequence goes on from NC_141383.1 coordinate 2,165,058, forward strand.
ACAAAATTTTCGGGTGCTTCTTGATTTTGTCGGTGGCAGAAGCAACATTCTGTCGGTGGAACCGACAGAATGCCTTCGGCAGGTGCCGGTGGCACCGACCCTTCCCACCGACAGCCTGAACCTCACTCGCGATTTTTGGGTTTTTCGATCCCTTCTTTGGATCTTTGTTCCCTTCTTCAAATCCCTCAATCCACCCACGAATTCAACATTTAAAATATAGATTAAACACATCAAATCCTTATTTCTAGCATGAATTTCAATTCAAATAAAGATTTCTATGATTTAAAACAAACAACACATTTTTAACAAAATCCCTAAATGCAAATTTCAGAAATCTAAAGCTACCAATAAGAATTGGAAGTCCCTTACTTGGTTGTGGACGCCAAGGATACAAGCTAGCACTACAACTCAAGGTTGGATGGTTCAAGAGTCGAGGTTGGGCTGACTTAGATGCGAAACGAGCGAGGGTTTGCAAGGTATCCGACAATGACGTTCTCCTTCGCTTCTACAATGAAGTATAGACCTAGCTCCTAACTCGATGAAGCCCTCGGATGGAATGTGTTGGGGTTTACTCGAGCTACCCGGCTATTTTTTGATGGAGGATGGAGAAAACGAACAAGAATGAACAACCAAAGGTGGTGAAGTTGTAGCTCTCGACGTGACCGACAACTTTGTCTTCTTCGTCGAGGTTCAACTCGGCTTCGTTCGGGCTAGAACTTGAAGAGAATGGGTTGAAACCCTTGGGTTGAGAAGTGGCTGCCATTTGGTTTCCTTGGAGAAGAAGAGAAATGAAATGAAATAAAAGAAATAAGATTTCTTTTATAATAAAGCTGAGGGCATACTTGTAATTTTCCCCTTATTTCTAGTTTCGATCGTAACTTAACTATTCGGACTCGGAAAACGACAAACGAATATACCATTTCGAATAATTTTTCGATTCGGATCTAATGGTGTCATCAAATCTTTTCGATTCTCTCTCTAACGAAATTCCACTGTTTTGGGTCCCACTTAACACGAAATTCGAGGATTCTATAACTTCTCTATCCGAATTCGAATTCGGACTTGCTTACAGGCTAATGTATATATTTCGATCCTTTTGAATCTAATGGCGAAGTTGATTTTCCTCGAATTAATCATAACAAGATCCGAGTATTTTACTCTAAGTCTCTCCTTCGATATTTTCTTCCAAGTCTCACCATTTAATTTCCTCGAGATATGAGTTGAAAATCCGGGGTGTTACATTACTTCTGGCTCCTGTATCCACACGGGCCTGTAGACACCCCAATTTGCACGAACCCATTAGGAAAGTCCAAATTTTCTCGAATTGATTTTGAGTTAGACTTAAACTTCTCAATGGACCCACATTGCCACTTGGCATCATATTCATGCATACATACATACTATTTGCATCTCATATCATACCTTGTCCCTAATCCACTTTAAACCTATGTCCATCACCCATATCCAAACTCAACACCAAGTCCATACCCAAACCTAACACCAAGTCCCTCCTAAGCCCAAACCCAAGTCCATATCCTAACCCAAACCCAAGTCCAACACCAAGCCCATTCCAAGTCCATTCTCTCACCCCTTCACAAGATGACACATGTTGATACCTCATAAGCCTCCAACACCCAATGCATCATCTAATTGGAGAGTCAACCTTTCTTTTGTGAAAACTCAAGAATGCCCTTCTCAAAAAGTTTAGTCAAATCAAAAAGGTTATTTGGTCTTTGGTAATAATCTATAAAGGTGAGAGAACTTCTCATTATGCCCTCAAAAGGTGAGAATCTTCAAGTACATACATGGAATTCTCCCATTGGTCCATTTCAAAATTATACTTCTACCCTTGCTTTATTTGTTATTTACAAATGAACCAAGATCTACTTTTCACCTACCACTTCACCTTTACACATGTCATGCTCCCATTCACCTTCCCAAAAGTACTTTTGTTTTTCCATTGGTCCATTTCAAAAATACACTTCCACCCTTGCTTTATGAGTTATTTACAAATGAACCAAGGTCTACTTTTTACCTACCACTCCACCTTTGCACATGTCACTCCCCTATTCATCCTCCCAAAAGCACTTTTGTTCTCTCACCTCTATTTACCAAAAAACCAAGGATCAAAGAATGCTTTTAGGATTTCTTCACAAATGTCATCTTTACCCTCATACAAATGGAAAATCCAAAAAGAAACAATAAAAATCTCATGTCCATTTTCTTTATTTTAGGGTTGGACCACTTTATCCCCAAAAGTTCTTCAAAAACTCTATAAATACCCTCATTTTCTAAGAACAACTCATGCTCTTAAGCCCCCATCTCTCAACCTAAAACTCTACCAAATTTTCTACTCATCTCTCATCCCTCAACTCTCTCAACCCTCAACCACATCCTTCAACTCTCAAGTCCATTACACAAGCTCAAGTTATTTCAAGACTTCCAAACGGACAAGGTGGGACAATAGTTATTTATTTATCTTTTAAGTTGCATCTTCTTCTTCTATCATTCTTTTTTTTTTATTTTTAGAAGCCTTTAGGATGTAATGGAGAACCCTCCTTCATCCCGAGTAGATTGAACCTCAACCTTGGGCATGGAATGCTTGAGGCGGTTTGATCGAAAGGATGGAGGTTGAAGCCCTTTTAAACCCATTCTCATATCATGCATCATAATGTACACTATGCACACACATCACACATGTTGGCTATGATGAAGAAATGTGTAACTCTCTTGATGGGGTTAAAACACTAAGTTTCTAGCTAAACATGCATGCATTAAGGTTATAGATCTAAGAGAACTCCTTTCATGGAACTTTTCTAAAATCATAAACCAACATTTCAACTCATGCAAAAGTGTGTTGACTCCATAGAATGTCTTTTTCCATAAGATATCTCTTATGTCAACACCAACATCAAAACCTCTTCCAATGAGGTACATACACACTATATGCACCCACCCACTTCATGCATCTCATGCATTCTACTTGTTATCTTAACCCTTTTCAAAAATGGCCAAATCTAAAGGTAACCACCTTAGGTGGAGAGAATGGGGTGCTTAACACCTTCCCCATTCTCTAACCAAATCCCTTTACTTAGATCCTAGGTAGACCATACCTTTTTCATGATTGAGAGTCACTACAATACCATAAAAAATGATTTTCAAAATAATCGATTCGGGTGCCCATTCACACCCATTTACAAAAAAGAATGGTGGCGACTCCAAACAACGTAGCATTGAGGTTCAAAGTTGAACATTCTCATGTCTACAGGGCCCTTAAAATCCTTCGAAGTGATATAGAAGGTGAATATTTTCCAAATGAGTTTTCACAATTTTGTGAAGAACATGAGATTATACATCAAAAAAGTGTTTCTCGTACTCCACATCAAAATGAGTTGGCTGAAAGGAAGAATATAATACTTATAGATATGATCAATTCAATGATTATACATATTAAGTTATCTATCAATTTATGGGGTGAAGCACTACTTACTGTTTTTCATGTACATAACATGATTACTTCTAAGAAAAGACATGTGTCACCATGTGAATTATGGAAGAGAAGAAAATTAAATCTAGAATATCTCAAAATGTGGGAGTGTTTGATTTTTTATAGGTCTCATAATTCAAAGAAATTAAAATTGGGTCCAAAAGGCATCAAAAGTGTTTTTGTAGGGTATGCAAAAAATTCCAAAGCATATAGATTATTCGATATGAATTCTAATATTATAGTTGAATTTAGGGAGGTTGAATCTATCAAAAATAAATTCGTCAATGATTATAACCTAACAATAGTTTATACTCCTATTCCAACTATTGACTTAGGTTATAATACATCTCTTAATGACAAAAGAAATGTATCGAGAACAAATGTTGAACCAAGGAAAAGTCAACAAATTAGAAAAGAAAATATATTAGATAATGATTTTATTCCTTCTCAAGTTATTGTCTTTTTATTAAAAGGAGATAAAGATAAGGTTCTCATTAAAATACCAATTTTATTAAATATTGAAAAAGATGATCCTAAAACTTTTTCTGAATGAATGACTTATAGAGACTCAACCTTTTGGAAAAAAAATAATTAATGATGAAATAGATTCAATCTTATCAAATCAAACTTGGATTTTAGTAGATTTACTTCCAGGATATAAACCAATAAGTAATAAATGGGTATTCAAAAAAAAAAAAAAATTATAACATAGATAGATCTAATCAAACTTTTAAAGCAAGGTTAGTTGCAATGGTATTAAATAGAAACAATGAATGGATTATTTTGATACATATGCACCAGTGGCTAGACTTACATTCATTAGAGTTTTGATGGCCCTAGCATCCATTTATCATTTACATACTCATTAAATAGATATAAAAATTACATTCTTGAATAGTAATTTGGATGAAGAAATTTATAAGGAAACAACCCGAAGGATTTGTTCTACCTAGAAATGAAAAGAAAGTCTGCAAATTGGTTAAATCCCTTTATGATTTGAAGCAGGCACCGAAGCAGTGGCATGAAAAGTTTTATTCTGTGATTTTATCATATGGATTTAAACATAATAATACTGATAAGTATATTTAATCCAAATTTACAAATAATTATGGTGTAATTATTTATTTATATGTTGATTTTTTGGACTAATTTGGTAGGTATATTCGAAACCAAGGAATATCTAACTTCAAATTTCAAGATGAAATATCTAAATGAAGCATATACTATTTTAGGTATTAAAGTTAGAAAACATATTGGGGGATTATACCTTATGTCGGACACATTATATAGAGAAATTACTGCTGAAATATAATCATTTGAATATAAAAGTAGTAAATACCCTTTATAATTCAAATGCTAAGATATGTGAGAATTCTGGTAGAACTATTGCACAACTTGAGTATGAATAGGAAGTATGATGTATATTATGCAATGTATCAGATCAGTTGTAGCATTTAAACTTTCAAGATATACTAGCAATCCTAATAGAGATCATTGGAAAGAAATTAGAAGAGTCTTTGGATATCTTAAGAAAACTATTGGACTAGGAATATTTTATGGTGACTATCTATTAGTATTAGAGGGATATTTAGATGCTAGTTGGATAACTAGTGTCAATAATAACACGTCCACTTCAGGATAGATGTTTATAATTGGAGGTGGAGCAGTTTCTTGGGTTTCTAAGAAGTAAACGTGTATATTACATTTAACCATGGAATTTGAGTTTATAGCATTAGCATCGGTAGGCAAAAAAATTGAATGGCTTAGAAATTTATTATTAGATAGAGTGGTGGCTACGTTCAATGCCATCTATTTCTTTATACTGTGATAGTAAAACAACTATGTCTAGAGCTTATAATAAGATGTATAATGAAAGTTTAGACATATAAGCTTGAAATATGAATATGTCAAACAATTAATAATAGAAGGCATTATAAATATTATGTATGTCAAGTCCAAAAATAATTTCGCAGATCCATTTACTAAAGGACTTACGAGAGACATTATAAAAATTACATCTAGTAGAATGGGGCTGAAATCTTTTTATTGAAAATCACCAGTAATGGTAACCTAACTTTATACTAGAATACCACTAGTCCAAAGTTTAATGGGTAATAACAAGTTATTGATATGTGATTGTTATAGGCACTGAAATTAAATTTAAGTGCCCCTTTCTAGGATGTTCAGTGCAGACTATTATGAGTTAGAGGATGAGTTGTAAATTCTTAATGAAGTTCAAAGTAGAAATATATTTTGAAACTTCAATTATATGAACATAAAAGTGGTGTCGTTTCTAATAAGAACTTAGGGTTTATTTTTGTAAATGTTCATGAAACTGAGATGTAATACAAAGTCATAAGGGTACGAAAATTGATATGAACTTCTTATTAGAACTAGGTGTTATCATAGGTGTGGTGTTCCTGATTTTGACATTAAAGGGGCTTGGTTTAAGTTAGGCCACCATTGTATTCATTAAAACTATGAAATACTTATACGAACTAAAGGTTTAAATTGAAGGATACTTTTTCATATGCATGATAATGTCAATATGATTATATTTGTAATATTACAATCTAATGAGGAATTGTAAGATATATTATAATATTTAAAAGTGACATTTTTGTTTGAAATGTTGTGTTCCATATTGAAGAGTTGCAAGAATTACTTTTTGAAAAGTTGTGATCCAAAAGTTTTGAAAAGTTGCACTAATGTAGATGGTTACTTTAATAAGGTATACTTTAAATAGGTACAATAGTTACTTTACTAAGTATAATTTGAATAGGTACAATGGTTACTTTAATGGGTGTATTTTAAATAGATACACTTTTTAAGAGATAAAAGCTAACCATTAAATAAAAGCAACCCAATGAAAAGGTTCATTGACATTTATATATATGCCATCTACTAGAGATGAAAACTTTCACAGAGATAAGGGGCCCCCTAGATGTATGACCAAAGTGGACCTGAAGAAGGTCTATGACTAAATGGCATGGTAGGCGATCATCTACTGTCTTGAAATGATGAAGTTCCACAACAACTTCATTGCATGGATATGGGAATGCATGTCCATGCCTATGTACTCAGTAGCAATAAATGGAAGGTTGAAAGGCTACTTCCAAGGTAGAAGAGGAATCTGTAAGGAAATCCAATCTTCCCTTACTTATTCGTTCTAGTAATAGAGTTGCTTTCAGCCAAGCTTGAGGACCTCGCTAGAAAAGAAAATATAGAGCTGAGGGCAAGGTGTAAAGTCCCAAAAATTAATCACTTGATTTTTGCAGACGACCTCATGCTCTTCTTCAAAGGCACCCCCAAATCAACAGTAGCTATTAGGGAAGCTCTCAAGTGGTTTAGTAATACAACAAGGCTAAATATGAATCTATACAAAAGTAGCTTCTATTCTGCAGGGGTAAGTCTTAGCGACAAAGTTAAAATCAGCAATACATTGCAGATTGGTGAAGCTTCTCTCCCTATTAAGTATCTTGGACTACCCCTCATTTCTTCAAGACTAAAGCTAGCTGATTGTCAACCTTTTATCACCAAGATCACAAGCAAGATAAAAACTTGGAAGGCGAGATTTCTATCCCTAGTTGGGCGGATGGCGCTTATCAAGTCGGTGATCAACATCATGCAGGTCTATTAGTCTAATGTGTTGATGTTGCCCAAGAAAGTACTAAAAAGGGTCAAAAGTATTTGTGTGAGGTTCTTGTGGGTTAGTCCGAGAGCAGCATTTGGGTAGAGAGGATAAAAAAACATGATTAAAGGGAAACATTTCTAGACAATGCCCATAAAACCCAACAATGCCTCATGGATGTGGAAGAAAAATTTTCAACTAAGGGAGATCATCTGAGACTAGATTGTGCATAGAATTGGTGACGGCGATGATACATTTATTTGGCAGGACCATGGTTGGATAGGAGGTAATTCTAAATATTTTACAACACAACCCTTATGATAACTACTTGCACAAAGAAGCTAAAGTCAACAGTTTGATCTTGAATGAGCGATGGCACTTTCCTTATCACCTTGCGGTCTCTCTGGGGGGATGTGGTAGCAGATCAGTGCCTTAGACTTGAATTGCACCAAGAATGATAGAGTTATATGGACTCCTAACCCCAACTGTATGTTCACCATCCAGTCAGCCTATAAAAGCCTTAACCCCCCCCCTCTCCTCAAGTTAGGTGGCATAACTTGGTGTGGTTCCCAAACAACATTAAATGGCACAATGCTATCTCTTGGTTATGTCTTAGCAAGGGGCTTAAAACACAAGATAGGTTGAAGGAGAAAGGTATCATCCAAGCATCAAGCTGTTGTTTTTGCAGAAACTCAACGGAGGATGAAGACCATTTGTTTTTAGGGTACGAGTTCTCTTTTAAGCTCTGGTAGAAGATCTTAAAGAGATCCTATATTAGCCACTCGAACAGAGACTAGAGAGAAGAAGTAAAATAGGCAACAACAACTTTAGAGGTAAATCTATGATAACCATCGTGAAAAAGCTTGCTTTCAACGCCTTCATATACCATATGTGGGCTGAAAGATGTAGAAGACTATTCTAGAATAGCTACAACCCTCTAGAGCTACTAAATACCTTCATTGTTAGAGATGTCTAGATGAGATTCTAAAGTTTGGTAGCAAGTGCCGAAGATAATGCCAACTCAAGGAACTTCATGGCCTTGTGGAGCCTTTCGCCTAAGTTTGAGGTTAGAACCCTTGTGAGGTGCAAATGGGACAAACCCCTAGAGGAATTCCATGTCTTGAATATAGATGGTTACCTAAAAGGGGATGTTGGAGGAGAAAGAGACATTATTAGATATAGCAATGGCATTACAGTCAGGGCTTTATCTGAGCATACGCAAGGAAAGTCCGTCCTTTTCCACGAGCTTCAAGCAATCCTAAAGGGAAATGAATATAGTAGTAAAAGAGAATATCTAGCACCTTCAATTTAGATCAGATTCTAAGGTGGCTATTGAGTGCATCAAGGGAAAGTATGCTATTCCAACAAATTAATTCCAGGTTCTGCTTTAGAGAATGCAACCAAGTAACGGATTTTTTTAGCTTTTTTCCTTCCCACTACGAGCAGAATTCTCTTTGAGTATAGGGATCTCCCAAGTCGTCGTAGGGACATTGTATGCAAGGACACCTCCGGACATAGATATGACATACTGTAGTTCTCTTTTTTCTAGTTGGGGGTCTGCCTAACCCCCCGTTTAATTTAAAAAAAATAAAATTACAATGTTTTATCTTTCTTTTACTATAATAATCATACATCGTTCTTTAATAGAGCTCTAGGAACTTCTTCAGTATTGATCGTTTGTAAAACTTGTTGTGTAAATGCAGAGATATAGAAATTAAGAAATGGACTTTGGGTAAGTCGAATTCGTTCCACAGGGATAGTTGAGATTCACATGTTCATTCGGATTAAAAACTAAAACAGAGTTAGAAACAGATTGGTTTTAAAACAGAATTGATTTGTTGCACAAATGAAATGAAAATTAACTTGCAATTAAAATTTAAAACAGAAAATAGAGAGTAACAATCTGAGGAGAAGGCTTAAGAAGTCAATCAAACCTTGTGCAAATCATCCATAATATAGATTAGTTCTAAGAGATAACTCAATCCATAGAGCAAGTCATTGCTCATGGATCGGAAGGTAGAACAATTGAATCATTGAAAGTAATCAAAAGCTATCCATGAAAATACTAATATGATTTAGATTGCCTAACTTCTCTTCTGATTTTTCACAGAGCATAACCATTCTTGAACTTATCTAAGTAATGGCTATCTAAGTTGGATCAGAACTATAAGCTAGATTATCTTAATCAGAAAAGAATTTTCAGAATAATAAACATGTAAACAAAGTAAGAATCTAAAACTATATTAGAGGGATGAATTTGCTCTGACTTTCTTAACTTCTCTAATGAGAATTTAGCCAATCATCGCAAGAATTAAAATTGCAGAAATTAATAAAAGAGCAAAGAACATGGGTGAAGAAGATGATGATCGATCTGAAATTCTTCTTTTATAGCTCTCCAAAGAATTACAATAAGAACAAAAGAAACAATTGATCCTCTCATTACTACACAAACTCTCTAAAATAAAAATCAGGAAAAATACAGAGAAATTAGGGAGAAGAAGAGGGTCAAGAGGGACCTAAGAGGGGACCCCTTCTTTGAAATCAACCGTCTAATTTATAGCATTCGTAATCGGGTCATTGGGTTGATTTTTCGGATGATTTGCTTCGAAAGAACCATTCTGTTACAACCACTGAAGCTTCTAGAACATCTCATGCAAATCTCGAGGAAAATTCCTCGAAATCATCGTGGAGCACCAAGGCTTAACCGCGGGGCGGTGACGTGGCACCCAAATTCCTCGAGATTTTGTTGGATGCTTCCTTTTTGCTCGCGTATTGTAATCGTCTTTGTTACACCTTTTGTTGGTTTTCGAATGTACCATTTTCACCTGAAATTAGTAACAAATTATTGTTAGCTACATTAATTTAGGATTTTAATATAATTTATTATTATTTTTAACAAACTAGTATTTAAACTTTGATAATCTTGGTGAAATTATGGTCCCAAAATCACATTATTGGGACCTTATCACACCCCCAAACTTCAATTTTGCTAGTCTCGAGCAAAACTTAAATCTATACAACTCCTCTTTCGTGAAGTTCCCGACTGCATTTAGCTTATGCAGTAAGCCCTTAAACCCCTAGGTTACCCCTAGTGGACAAGTTTGACTCGTGAGGGTTTACAGTGAATATACCCACAAAATTCTAACACTTTACAAAAATATTAAAATCAAAATCAAAGTATATAAAGTGAACATAACGACATTTCATAAATCAGTCAAACGTCATTTACGTTTGAACAAAGTTCTAAGTTTTTATTCCTCATTTTCAGAAAATTTAAAAGATAACTTGAGTGCTTGTGCTATTTTTCTGATTTTTTCTTTTAAAAGCAACATCTTTTAGGAACAAGATTTCACCTCCTAACTGCTAAGAATGGTCGGTTCTACCTAAGTTCTAACTCGAAACTAAGCCTCTTGTCTGAGACTATGAGATGTGTGGATGTTCACTTTAATACCTCTAAGGGACTTTATCTGTGATATTCCAGTTTACTCACGTTTTTACCATTGATGACTTTCACCCTACTACATTATTTGGTCTTATTGGACTCTTTTTTCATTTTTGTAGTTTTAGCCATCTTTGACATTTTTCTCGCATATTCTGCTTCTTTTTTCGATTCTATTACACTTCACCATTTTCTGGTATTCTTTTTACAAAAAGCAGGTAGCTCTTTTCAAAGTACCTAGTCTAATCCTATGGTTGCTGTCCAAGTGATACTAACTCCAGTTCTGTTTTTCTTCTAACAAGCCAACCAAGGGACAAAGAAGTCATAGTTCATTAGACTAGGTTTTCCCTAACACTCTAGACAAAGAAGAGGGTCAACTTTTGTTCCATAAAATCTTATCTTTTCAAATACTTAATTAGAAGTGAATTTTTAAAGTAATTCTTTCATAATTTTCTTAATGAGGAATAATCAAAAAGAACTTATGATCAAAAGTTAAGACATAAGCCTGAGATTTGAAATTCATATGTAAAAAGTATATACAAAGATTTTGAAGAAACTATTTCGAAAGTGTTGAATATTTTTGAAATTTTTTTTATTTTAACATGAAATTAAATTAGTAATGAAATAAACATGAAACTAAACTACCAATGAAATGCAATGCAATTGTGAGCTAACCTAATACCCCCAAACCTAAATGACATATTGTCCTCAATATGCAAGCAGTAAGGAAAAATAAAAAGGTTAGATCACACCTGAAATGGATTGGACATTAATGTGCAAAGTCTTGTTACCACTAATCTGAAAAGAATGAAAGTTATAACAATGATAATTTCCGAAGCAGTTTTTTTTTTCATAAAAGAAATCCTTCCTAAAATAGAAAAACAACCTAATTAAGAAATTAAAAACATCCTAATCTAAAATTTAAACCTATCTTAATCCGAACATTCAGTGACATGTGTCTTCTTCTTCTCAATATAAGCTAACATCTATCTCTGCTACTCAATCAACAATTACTGACCAGGTTACAGTCCTAGTGGCTCTCATTGATTTGGTTTGAGAGTGGACTTGAAGATGAAGAGAATGAGAAAGGGATTAAGTTAGAGGTTTTTTTTTTTTTAATTTTATTTCCTAACTACACTACTTATTAAAATAAAAGCACATGGGTTGCCTCCCAAGCAGCGCTAAGTTTAACGTCTTCAGTTGGACCTATCAAAAGGTCTGATATGTAAGAATTTTCCTAACATTCATTTTGACGGACACAACGATCGACTTCCCACCCCACTTGATAGGTAAACATATTTTGATCATCCTTGGGACATGGAAATTATTTTTTTAAATGATCAACAACCTTCGTGTGTCCTCAATTATTAGTGTCATCACCCTTTCAAAACAAGTTTCAATCATCGTATTCCCAAAGAGAATGGAAGTTGTAAGACATGAAAGGTCTTTACAATCTTGTGAAAAGATAGGCTTGATGGGGTACGAAGTTGGATCAATAATGATCGGAATTGGTGTGACTAATAAATTAGAATTCATCCTTGATTCTTCCTGAACAACAGTCTCCTCAAATGGTGGATCAGTTTCTTTAGCCAAATTTGTACAATTGGTTAGCCCATTGGGAATTTGAAACATTGGTTGGCTCTCATGGGTTATCTCATTTGAAAATTGACCATTCTCTTTTTCTTCTAATGGCATAGTGATCGGACCTAGTTGGACTTCTATATTTGCTTCGGTTGGAACTATAACCTCATTGGTTTGTATTTGAACTTCCGTTGAGACGAGGTTATCAGTTATTGATAGACAATCATCAAAATCTTCAAAAGAGTAGAACTGGTCACTAAGGTTATTTTTAAAGAATGATGGATTTTCTCGGATTGAGATATCCTCATTTTTGAATTTATCAAATTTTTCTTTTTCTAAGGATAACGCTAGGTGACTCAATTGAGTTCCTATGTTGACTAAGGCTTGACCCATATCCCATTGTTGTTGATGATTTAACCATTGTTGTTGATGATTTAACAACATTTTTTGATGGAGTTGTTGTGGTTGGATTAACTGTTGTTGTTGAATTAAGAAGACAGACATCATAGACTCTAATGACGACGATTGAGGAAAAGACAAATATGAGTGAGTGAATGTTGGCTCAGGCTCTGTAGCTTTGTAATCGGATAAATGTTGAGAATCATAGGATTGTTGGGAAATTATGGTTGGATTCATTATCGAGGTGTCATGCAAATAAAAATCCTCATGGTTACCAAAATGACTATCCTGAGTGAACTCGTTCTGACACGATATGGAATTTGGGGGAAACAAATTATCTACGTGGTATGGTTGGTCGAACGAACTGGGTGTCGGCATCCAATACGAGTTTTGAGAATGATGCATATTGGCCTGTGTATCATGAAGCATGGGCAGACTCGGACAATGCTCGGGAGAATGACCGTAATTATCACATAAGCTGCACGGGATCCAAGATTCTCTCCTAAACTCCATGAAGATGTAAATCTGCTCGACGATATAATTATCACTATGAACTTGCACACAAGAGAGGGAGGCATTCACACGTGAAAACTGGGTGCCTATTGTAGACACCCCATTTTTGCATCCGCCTGATTAATCAAGTCGTCAACCCGATCGCAAAGGTTCCCAATGATGGATGTCTATTCCAATGCTTTATTTTGTTACCAGATATATTTCAGAAATTCGGATGAGGTATCTCGAATTGACAAAACTTAGAAATCACGCTACGCTAGGAAAATACTACCCCAGAAATATAGAAATCATCATCCTACAAACCAAAAAGAAGTTTCACGATAAAAATCACTAAAAATGATCAAATTACCAAAATACCCCTAACATCAAAACAACCTTAGAGCCTATATTACGCTTAGGAAAATCCGTTCAAACACATAAAACAACAAATCGAAACCAAATAAATCATTTCACCAATTTTCACAAAATTCGACAAAATTACGAAAATACCCCTCATAAAATTCACGATCATTTCACACAAAAAATTTCATAAATGATAAAAATCAACTTTTTCATTGAATTCCTTACGAGAAACTGATTCCAAAACATCCTGAAACATTGAAAAACGACTTAAAACGTAAAAAATCCTCTCCGAGGGTAAAACGGTAATTTCACAATTTTAATAATTAAAAATTTTGAAATTAATAAATAAATCATTAAATAATGTAAAGTGAAACATTAATAAAATTAATTATAAAATTTAAACCAAAAAAATTGATCAATTAGGCTTTCAAGAAAAATTGTTGATGGTTCGCAAGATATTTCTTTAAGGACCCCTCCATTTGGGGGTCCAAAGAATCAAAGATATAATAGAGGGGGGTTCTCCAAAAATTTAAAGTCAATCAAGCAAGACTAAAGTCAAGATATTAAAGTCAATCAAATAAGGCTAAAGTCAAAATTAAAGTCAATTAAGTAAGACTAGAGTCAAGTATTAAAGTCAATCTCATAAGACTAAGGTCAAAACCCTAATCTAAACTAATCAAGTCAATCTCATAAGACTAAGGTCAAAACCCTAAATCAAAACCCTAATCTAAACTAATCAAGTCAATCTCATAAGACTAAAGTCAAAACCTTAAAACCCTAAAGACTAAGTCAAAACCCTAATTGAAACCCTAAAAGAAACCCTAATCTAACCCTAATGCTTCTAAAAAATTTATAAATAGGAGCCTCCACACCCTATTTTCGTATCAAAGAAAAAACCCTAGAAAAATTAGGTGAAGAAGCCTCCACAACCTCCCCAAAACCCTAATTTTGGAGCCCCAACTCCTTCCCTAACACCCCTACTCCGATTTTAGCCTAAAAAACACCCAAAAAGCTCTTAAAAACATCCCAAAAATCCACAACAAATTCGAAGCACCCAGATTCAAGAAGGAGATACCTTACCTCGGAGATCAGAAATCAGATCCGGAGATAGAACGAAGTGAGGAATACGGTACAAGGAGCCGTTTTCACCAGATCTGAGGGAATATCACTTTTGCAGATCGAAAGTAAGATTTTTCATTATTTTTTAATCTAGGTTTGTCATTAGCGATGTAGATTTATTTGGGATAAGTAGAGACCGGCAATGGCCGGGCGGGGTTGGTGCCAAACACCTTCCAACCGCGTAACATAATCCCCGGATTCAGATTTTCTATAGTAGATTAGTTCATTATCCGTTTTAGAGTCAGTTTGGTTCCTAGACCATAATAACTAGGTGGCGACTCCCAAACCTCAAGGGTCAAAAGCGGATCCGCGCACCCCGCGGATCGAGGGCGCTTTCACCTATTACTAGACAACTCTTAACTGGTTCAAAGTATTAATCAAAGCCTCCAACCCAAATCTCTGAAATTGGAACAGCCAGTTTAATCTCTAGAGGAGAGGTGGCGCACAATGCTGAGTAAAGGCACTCTTAGATCACCTCTCGTCTAGAATAGACGTGTGTCTATCTCCCGAATTCACGTAGAACTACAGGGCAAGATTACGCTTAGGCACTATTCACGATCAAGAAGTACAATTAGTGCAACTTTTGATTAGCTTTGCTTAATGAGCTCGATAGAACCTAGAGTCCAATCTAATTAATTTTAATTAATTAATTGGCTGTGAATTTGATTTTCCTAAAAGGGCAAGATATCGGTGATGAAATCTGATTCTTATCTTATGGTGTCATCCTCATAAGGGTGCCCTTATTACTATGTGCAAATCCAAGGTGTACAGATTAGTCACTCAAAATCAATACAGAAACTCACTAGCAAGAGATGCGTGAGTGTTTCAAAATTTTACCTCCCGTTCTAGACGGGGGATGATCGAGTTGAGTCGACTCAGGCCACCAACACCAAATTTGATGTACGAACCCGAGGGACTGAGATAGTTTCGTCCCACTATCGTCCGTCCCTAAATCTATTACAATCCGAGCCCTCTCGGATGAAATTAAAAATTAATACAAATCCAAGTTCCTGATACAAGTTTTTTTCTAAGAAAAATAAAATGCAGAGAAAATTCAAAGTTGCTGATCTTCTTGGTGAGAGAACCAATTCAATGGATAAAAATTTCACTTGTCGCCTTTCGTCAATTTCCGTTAACTTCCGTCGAGTCCTTCACCTGAAAATAACAAAAATTATTCAAATCAGAATGTTAAAGAAAAAACCAGTATGACCATTACAATGTTCATGATGTCAGAAACTTTGTCAACAAAAACTAGCAAAAATTATTGCTACGTCACCGCGGAGCACCTAGAGAAACCGCGGAGCGGTGAAATTTTGATGAAAATCAAAATTTCAAATTGGAAATGGTTTCTGATATCCTAAGGATTGTAATAAAAAAAATTTCAAATTTTTTTCTATTGGTTTGACTTCTGTTTCAAGCAAAACATGTTCGATTCTGTTTCAGAAACTGTTTCGGATACTTTCCAAATTGGAAAATGAATCAACTCGATGTCCCCGGCAGTGGCGCCATTTTGATCGTTTGTAAAACTTGCTGTGTAAATGCAGAGATATAGAAATTAAGAAATGGACTTTGGGTAAGTCGAATTCGTTCCACAGGGACAGTTGAGATTCACATGTTCATTCGGATTAAAAACTAAAACAGAGTTAGAAACAGATTGGTTTTAAAACAGAATTGATTTGTTGCACAAATGAAATGAAAATTAACTTGCAATTAAAATTTAAAACAGAAAATAGAGAGTAACAATCTGAGAGAAAAGGCTTAGAGAAGTCAATCAGACCTTTGCAAATCATCCATAATATAGATTAGTTCTAAGAGATAACTCAATCCATAGAGCAAGTCATTGCTCATGGATCGGAAGGTAGAACAATTGAATCATTGAAAGCAATCAAAAGCTATCCATGAAAATACTAATATGATTTAGATTGCCTAACTTCTCTTCTGATTTTTCACAGAGCATAACCATTCTTGAACTTATCTAAGTAATGGCTATCTAAGTTGGATCAGAACTATAAGCTAGATTATCTTAATTAGAAAAGAATTTTCAGAGTAATAAACATGTAAACAGAGTAAGAATCTAAAACTATATTAGAGGGATGAATTTGCTCTGGCTTTCTTAACTTCTCTAATGAGAATTTAGCCAATCATCGCAAGAATTAAAATTGCAGAAATTAATAAAAGAGCAAAGAACATGGGTGAAGAAGATGATGATCGATCTGAAATTCTTCTTTTATAGCTCTCCAAAGAATTACAATAAGAATAAAAGAAACAATTGATCCTCTCACTACTACAAAAACTCTCTAAAATAAAAATCAGGAAAAATACAGAGAAATTAGGGAGAAGAAGAAGGTCAAGAGGGGACCCCTTCTTTGAAATCAACTGTCTAATTTATAGCATTCGTAATCGGGTCATTGGGTTGATTTTTCAGATGATTTACTTCGAAAGAACCATTATGTTACAACCATCGAAGCTTCTAAAACATCTCATGCAAATCTTGAGAAAAAATTCCTCGAAATCACTGCGGAGCACCAAGGCCTAACCGCAGGACGGTGACGTGGCACCCAAATTCCTCGAGATTTTGTTGGATGCTTCCTTTTTGCTCGCGTATTGTAACCGTCTTTGTGACACCTTTTGTTGGTTTCCGAATGTACCGTTTTCATTTGAAATTAGTAACAAATTATTGTTAGCTACATTAATTTGAGATTTTAATATAATTTATTATTATTTTTAAGGAACTAGTATTTAAACTTTGATAATCTTGGTGAAATTATGGTCCCAAAATCACATTATTGGGACTTTATCAAGTATTACTAACTACAGAGTTCAGACTTTGTTGTATCCTATAGGTGTTTTGTCAAGAATCTGATGGCAAATTGTATTTATAATGGAAATAAATAACACATTAAAGATAGTGTTTTGTGCATGCCTCAAAGTCGTCATTTTGGATTAACTATATTCTTCTTTTTTCTTATTGTTTTTCTTCATTATTCTTACATTGATAACACAACCCAAGATGTGTGCTAATTCTTTGGTGATTTACGTTTGAATTGAAGTGGCATTAAAAAAAGTTGGCGTGGAAATAGAATCTCTCTTATTTAATAAAATTTAAAGTGTTGATTAGATTGAGGGGAAAAAATGGGGTGGATGTATTCGTTGTGACTTGGCACCAAAGTCAAGCAACTGAATGGGTTATCTCCAAACGATTAGAAATCTTTAGTTGTAAGTAACTTGTCACTTAAGAAGCCTATGACCACTATATTTAGACCACGTCTATACTTGTGTAGCATAGAAAGAAAAGAGTAAGGTCTAGGACCTATGGAAGTGAAGAAGAAGTCAAATGGGACTATCTAACGAAGGTAAGATCTGTTTTTTTTTTTTTTCAAATGAATCCAGATCTAATAAGCAAGAGAAAACATTTCAATTGTAAGGGACGAATACTTTGTTAATCAATGTTTAAAACATTTCCCAAGTCTCTAATCGACCCCCCTTACCTAGATCTTAGGTAGACCGATTGCTTTATCAAATTTCGAGAGTCATGAGAATGCTAAAACAAATCGAAATTTCAAAACTATTTTTTGGACTCCCATTCACACCCTTTTCTTAAAAAGAATGGTGATGATTCTAAACCATCATAGTATTGTAGTTCACACGATGAATATCTCATGTTTACAGTAACAAATTAGTTACTTTAAACCTACGAAATAGTCACTTTAAAAACCTTTAAATTCGTTATCATTCATTTTTTGCTAGTTAAAATGAATAGTGATTCAGAATCATAAATTCATCAAAAGTTGATCACTTTTTCATAAATATCCCAAAGAAATAAAAATCAGGGATTGGTTTTGGAATTTCTTTAAATCAGTGAGAGCATAAATTTTTTTTATATTAATATTTTAAAATTTTACTTTTTAATTATTTTTTTCTATGATAAAAAAAAATGTAAGAAAAATACTTTGCTTTTTAAGGAGGTAGAGGATTCTAAAAAATTAATTTTTTAGTTAATTTTTTTTAATAAAAAAAATGTAAGAAAAATATTTTGCTTTTAAGGAGGTTGAGGATATGGAGAACCAATTCAATACTTAATTGGTTTAGGTCCATCAGGTTGTGGTTTTAACGGATCACAATATTTGGATCCAAATCGGAATCGGTTCACCTTCTAATAATGGGTCAGGCTAGAAGCCAGATAGGCCTGAACCCTACACCCCATTGCCCAAGCCGAATTTTTTAAGAGCTCAGCCACGGATCAGATTAGACACATATCCAACCCATTGTCATCCGATAATTTCATATCTAGATAAAAAACTTGGGTTTTGACAAGGATCCGATTTGATAACCTGTTGGATCGGTTCTGGATCAACAATGTTTGGATCTGATAGGGTACTGATCTCATAAATTATAAGAAATAACTGGTAAACTATATTTTATATTTTATCTAAATATATGAGGTTAATTTATATTATTTTCTTAAAAATCGGATTTGATCCTATTTGATTGTTAAATTGGATCTTAATTAATACTGAGATTGGATAAAAACCAACTATGATAAGACTCCAATTGGACATGGTGCACTTATATTTTATGGATGAAGAGTAAAATGTTACCACATTCGATTAATTTGTCGATTTACCAATATAATCAACTGGTCCCTTATTTTATTTTATTTAAAAAAAATACAATAATTAGAAAAATTTGAAGAATTTTGTGAGTGTAGATCCCATGGTTTTCAAACTCAATTTCGCTTCTCGTCTCATCTATGTCTGATACCGAATCGTTTCGGATGAGTTTTCCGATACATTTGAGATGTCTCATCTAAAATTAAAAAAAAAAATGAACATAAGGTATTAAATCTCGTTCTAAAAATTAACTTATGCATCTGTCTCGT
This sequence comes from Akebia trifoliata, assembly GCF_017979445.1. Classification (NCBI taxonomy): domain Eukaryota; kingdom Viridiplantae; phylum Streptophyta; class Magnoliopsida; order Ranunculales; family Lardizabalaceae; genus Akebia; species Akebia trifoliata. The sequence goes on from NC_141383.1 coordinate 2,184,448, forward strand.
TCATGCCAGATACCGACACGACTCGAATGATACGTCTCGATCTCAGACGAGTTTTGAAATCATGGTAGATCGATACCATCAATAAAGAGAATAAACTAAAAGTGTCGAAAATGATATTAAGGGCATTTATGTTCATTAAAACTTGTGGTGTTAGATGTGTAGTTGAAACACTTGAACTTGAAGAGAAAGAGTAAAAGAATCCGACAGCATCAGACTTTGAATTTCATTGCTCCGCACGCCTCACCTTTCTCCCGCAAATGCCGCAACCATTTGCTCCTCCTATTCATGCATACGAGAATGAATTGGTGGCCCATGGTCTCACTCTCACCTTCTCAAAAAGTACTTTTGAATATAACGCTCACTTGATTTGGACGACGGGTTGCATTCACTCAAAGCAACATCAACCACTTTGAGAATTTTTTATTGTTTTTTTTTTAAGGACTGAAGGAGCATTGGCGTGATAAGACCTACTAAAAAAATTTCTCAAACTTTAATCAATTTTTTTTTGTAATAGTACTCTGGAATTACATAAAAAATTAAGAATAATTTATCAAAATGGTACAGTTGTCAAAATTAATTACCAAAATGGTAAATTGTAGCAATTAATTCCGAGAACAGTAATGTTACCGTTTTTGGAATTAATATTTTTTACCAAAACAGTAAAAACAGTAAAATGTAATTTTTTTTATCAAAAATACCCTTTTTTTTTGTTTTACATATGTATTTACCATTTTAACCTTAGAAATAAATTAAAATCCAACTAAATCTTTCTTTTCTTTTTAATCTTCCCAACACTATATAAAAATATGAAAGAGGAGAGGATTTTTTTCATAATTTTAGTCAAAAAATAAAAAAGGGGTATTTTCAGTAAAAAAAAAAAATTACATTTTACTGTTTTTACCATTTTGGTAAAAAATATTAATTTTGAAAATGGTAAAATTACCGTTTTCGGAATTAATTGCTACAGTTTACCGTTTTGGTAAATTTGCCAAAAATTAAAGCAAAAGACTATCTTTTTTCTGTAGGTTTCGCTTCTTCTTTTTTTATTTTTTTTTCCTCTCCCCATGTCCCTTTCATCTAATTGAAGAATAATCACCTCTTTTCTTAATTTCGGTGATTGTGAGTGACATTTTCGTAAATCTTACTTTCGATTGTAGTATAGTTCTTAACTAGAGTTTGCATATGTCATAAGTTAAATAGGTAAAAGAGAAAAATTAGTAAAGTTAGAGGGATATTATTTTAAAAAAGGATAAAAGAGAAAATATATTAAAATTTGAAGAATAATATTAAAAAGGGGGATAGGAAAAACAAAAAAGTTGAAAGTGATAAAAAGAAAAGACAATAAATTTGGGTAGTGTAGACTCTTCTCTAGCCATTCCATTGTGGTTAGAATGGGATATTTATACTTGACAATTGTAGCTGAAGTGAGAATCACCATTGTATTTATTATATAGATTATTGTAGAAACCAATATACCACAATAAAAACCTCCAACTAGATGATCTCCTAATAGTGTCTCTAACATTGAATTTTACCAAAATCATGTCAAATAGGAGAAAGTTTGAGATATTAGCTTGGAGATAGAGGATGTTTTGGGAGGTTGGAGATTTTTCATATCAAATAGGACTAGCTGAGTAGAAGAGGTAATGAAATCCAACCTTTGTATTTATCTTATTTTCATATTACTTGACTTTCCCAATGAGATCTTCTATTAGGGCGAGGGTAGTACAAAGATAGATGACATGTCCCCGTTGTTGATTAGTGGCACATGGCAATAGAGTACCAAGACTATAAGAAGTTGTTGGCTGAATTTCAGCTTAGGGTACATTTGATTGCACAGAAAATTAGGGAGAAATTGAAATTCCGTGAAAAATAACAAATTTTCAATCTTTGATGTGTTAAAAACTCTAAATTTAAGCGCAAAACAATTTTCCCCTTCGATTTTCCTTCATTAACGGCAAATCATTTTCTTAGCCTCCCCCTTTTGGAAAACGATTTGCTAACACATGGCAAATCAAACAAAATCAATATTTTTTTAATTATAAATAAAATTAAACAAAATAAAAAAGCACACAAAAAAGGAAATCAAATAAAATTATAATTTTATTTATAAATTATGTATTTACATTGTCAAAACTTAATTATTTCTATCAAAAAATTTTAAAATTATCTAAATCAATCCATTTTTTTCGTAAATTTCTAATTAAATAATTAATTTTAAACTATATAAATATTTATTTTATAAATAAAGTTAGAGAGTTGCTATTGGCTCCCCAAGTTTTATTGATTACGCCTGAAATATAAAAAATAAAAAAAATAAAAAGAACTAAAAGTTGGGGTGCCAAAATAAACTATCTCATTATTATTATTATTATTATTTTCTTTTTTTGGGTTTAAGATTTTATATGAGACTAATAATAATTGTAAACAACTACTAAAATTGTTTGAATAAGTTTTATTATGTTGAGATTATAATTTGAGCCTAACCTTTGTAATGTTTGAAGAATGTGTTTTAATCTTTAACTAGGGTATGATAAATAATTTAAGAAATTGGGGTGAAATAATTAAAATGTAAGGTGCCAATAATAACTCTCTAAAATTTTGGGGTGCCAATAGCAGTTTTTTAGTAATTTAATAAATTAGGGTGTAATAATTCAAATCTTTCTATAAAAAAATGATTTTATCATTTTTTATATATAACTATCACAAAAATCAAATTAAAATAATGTTCTTTTGACTTTTTTTTTTTATGCAATTCAAACAACAAAAATAATTTTCCATGTTGTGCCCATACGGTAGAAAATGATTTGGCCAATAAATCTTTTGCCTCGAAAACCATTTGCCTGGCAAATTATTTGCCAACTAATATTTTCTCAGCAATAAAACATGCCAGTTTTTTTTTAATAACAAAGTACCAAGTCAGTAAGGAGTTGTTAATTGAATCTTAGCTAAGCCTAGTCAATATTGTTAACAAAGAATTCTTAGTAGCTACCTATTTAAGATGTAATTGGGGTTGAAGGATAGCATGAATAAAAAAATCATAGTTATTTAGTTTGTTTAGCATTGTTTTTTTATATCTTGGATTGTATCATCTGATATCAGAGCCTCTGTACTACAACCATGGAAACAGCACCAGATTTTGGGCGAAACCTTAAGCATGAAATTGAAGCTATGCGCACTGTTCTGGCAACCATAAATCAAAACAACACTAACATGAATGCAAGGATGTCTGAGTTAACATAATTCACACTCAACATTCAAAACACCATCACCAACTTACTTCGTTCTTGCAACCATAAATCAAAACAACACTAGCATGAATGCAAGGTGTCTGAGTTAACATAAGTCACAATTAACATTCAAAACACCATCACCAACTTACTTCGTTCTTGCAACCATAAATCAAAACAACACTAACATGAATGCAAGGATGTCGGAGTTAACATAATTCACACTCAACATTCAAAACACCATCACCAACTTACTTCCACTTGCTTCATCGAATCCTTAACAACACCAACTACCCCCAATTGTTGAACCACCGGACGTTGACACCTAATAGTACCCTTTAGGTGTTTCTTAGGTAGGTCAATCCATTTGGACTTTCCTACCTTCGAAAGAATTGATCCAGGAGATTGGGTTTTTTGTACCCAACAGTTTCAAGCTCTTAATCTTGTACCTGATAAAATGAGGGTGAAGATAGCTTTAGTGCACATTCTTGGTGAGGCCAAACCATGATATGAGTGGCTTACAAAAATAATGGGGCCACCTAGATGGTTTGAATTTACAACAACTTTGTGTTCATGCTTTGGTACAGCCGAAGACAAGGACATCTAAGGCTCCTTGGCAAAACTTCACCAAGCTACCATTATTCGTGATTATTAGACCAGGTTTGAATGACTTGCAAATCGAAGTATGACCTTAATGATGAGTTTAGGGTAGGCGTTAAATTGCTCGACCCAACCACGTTGGTCCAAGCTTATTTTATAATAAGACAACAAGAAGCAACCACTGGGGCCATTATTTCCACAATAGCCATATGGCTACCAACAACTCCTATGTTATGAACTCTTCCTAGCAAATGAACCTCAATCAATTCTACAAATACACCCAATCTTGCAGTCCTTCCAAGTGGTGTTCGGTGTTTGAGCATAACCGAACAACAAGAGTGAAGGATCAAAGGCTAGTGTTTCAATTATGATTAAGCAATTTTGACAAGGGCTCCATTGAAAAACTCTCAGTTATTGTTATTAAAAGTTGAATAAACCCCAATTGAGGATGAAGAGATTGTAAACATCCATGATGGCACCAACCCTTTTAAGGTATCCCTTCATGCCATTATTGGGCCACAAAAATCGGAGACTATGTGATTGCTTGGACATGTAAAAAGATACCCAGTTATAGTGCACATTGACTTGGGTTCAACACATAACTTCCTACATCCAAAGATTGCTAAATGGTATCGGTTTGTGGAAAGTCATTCAAACCCTATTAATGTAACCATGGCTAATGTGTGCATGTCATGGATTAAAGCTAAATGGTATGGGTTTGTGATAAGTCATTCAAACTTTATTCATTTAACATAAGGCCTTTGGCCTTTTCTCTAGTTTTTTCTATTTTTAACTTAGATTTTTCATAAAATTATGTAATTCTTGTAAATAAAAAAATGAAAAGAGATTATAATTATCTTTATTCAATGAAACAAAGCTTGTTTTTCTCCATCTCTTTCTCTACCACTTACAATGACCTTAGGCTAATATCCCGTCCATTGGAGAATGAAAAACCTTAGAACAAGATTATTTTGTTATATTTAGTTTCTTTACCTTTTTGTTTCCTTTAATGTTTATGAGTGCTCTTCAAGGTTTGTCTACTCCTATGGATTAAGGTTAAAGATGAACTCTTACATCTTTTATGCTTAACCTAAATGCTTCATACTTAGATAAGATCAAGATATAGCAAATTTAATTTAGATATTTGATAATAAGAGATTTACACATTAGAGAATGAAGAAATTCTACTTTAGTAATATTTAAATTTGATTTTGTTTTGATAAATCATTCGGTTTAAGGAATTAACATCAAGCCCTTATAATTAAGTTACTAAAGAGGTTAGGAACTAGATTTTGAATTAATAATTTGCTCTACGTGGATCACTTTTTAATGTTATTTCCCTCCATAGTTGTAGCTTTATTTTACCTTCTATTAGTTTAATTTCAAATAAATTTTATTTTCCTTTAGTTACTTCAAAAATACAAAAATAGATTTATTCATTGATTTAGATTAATTTTGTAATCTTAACTTGATTTTACCCATTTCTCTTGGGTTCAATCCCTTACTTGTCTCACAAGTCAAGAAAATTTGTAGATACCCCAATTTGAACGGGCTCCTACTCGAAAGGGCCCAAAAATAACAATCTTTCAATAAAATTGGCCAACGGGCCTGAAAAGCCCGAATCACTCAAATATAGTATTTTGATCGAACCGAGACCCCTGAGACCTCCTAGTGGTCTAGTGGGCCCACCAAAAGGACTTGACCTACCCCTCTCCAACCTTCACCGCTCCACTCCCAAAACAAAAATACTCGATTTTTGATAAATTCACCAATGGGCCTAAAAAAATGTCCGATTTGCCAATATGTGGCGTTTTGATAAATCCAATGATCCCCAAAATCCCTAAAAGGATAAATAAATGCAAAATGAGACTTGAGATACTCACCACTTTTCACAATCTTCACCGTTCCGCTCCCGAATCAAATTATCTGAAGCCCATCTAAAAGCTCACGAACCCTCAACACACACAAAATGCGTTTCTCACCTTAACGCCTAACCTAAATTTAATCTCACATCACCTAAAACATACCCACCCTTAAAAACCTAATCCAAAATGACTCCAACCAATTCCTAAAATCCAAAACCCTTCCTAAAACCCAAGCCTAATACCCCTAAGCCCTTATCCATATCCAACCCATTAACCCTAACCTATAAACCACTACCCACATCAAACCAATCATCACTTTTTTTTATCAAAAATGACACATGTCATCACCTCATCTCACCTCCCTCATCAAACCACCAACTCCCATTTCCTTCTCTAAAAAAATCACATCAACTCACACCCCCCTAACCTACTATCATCACTCCCTACTAATCAACTATCACATTCCCCTAATCTACCCTTATCATTACCTACAAACTCATCTCTACAACCTAAACCTACATCCCTCCTCTCAAATCAAACACCCATTCTCTCCCATCAATTAAATTTAAACTTCTAATCTCCACGCATCTTGCCACATGTCACCATCTCGCTCACCCTCCCAATCACCCTCTTACACCATTCATTCTCTTAAACCAAACATTACTCAATTACAATCACCCTCTTAAACACCCATCATCTCACCTCACCAAATACTCCACCCAAATGGTTTGGGTAAGATCCAAACCATTTGGATCAAAATACAACCCATTTACCTCCATTACATAATTACCCCTCTCCCAACTCCTAATTTCATATCCCCCACCCTCAAAACTTATGTCATTCTCTACTCTCCGAACATTTCACCCCATCTTACCCCTAAAAATAACTCCCAAACTCTAAAAAAAAATCCCTCATTCTAAACTCTCACTACCTAATGAAATTTTAAAAAAAGTTTCATCTAAAAAAATTCTCTACTCTCAACTCACTTCAATTCTCAACTCATCTCAACTCTCAACTCTCAACTCTTTCAAGCAAGTCAAGGAAAGTCAAAGAAGGTCAAGAAGAACAAGGTGGGCTTTGGACAAGAATCATCCCCCTTCTCTCCTCCCCACTTCCCTCTTCTACTTCTCCCCTTTTCTACACCTACACATACATCACCAATGACTTGAACCATCAAAAGGCCTATTTTTCAATAAGGGTACCCTCAATGGTTTGAATCAATATTAAAGTCCCTCATACTTGAGGACACATATAAGATTTTTTTTTATTTGATTTGATTTTATTTTTATTTTTAAGAATGGATTGAATCTGAGGTTACCACCATGGTGGATGGAGTAGGGTACTTAACACCTTCCCAACTCCATAAAATGAGCCCCCTTACCTAAAATCAAAAGTTGGACCAAATGAGCCATATCTGTACGAGAGTCACAAAAATGTCAAAATTGACATATTTTTCAAAAAAATGTAATCTGGGTAACCATTCACACCCATTTTAAATATGAATGATGACGACTCCAAAATCTTCCAAAGTGGATGATATATTCAAAATTGAATAAATTATGTGTCCACAAAATTTATATATATTTTAACTTCTATGGGAAGGACAATGACAGTCCCATCAAAATTTTGGCACCACTACTGGGAAAAGGTGTAATAGTTTCAAATTTTGATTTTAAGTTCATTGCAATCAATAAACTAGCAAGAGGTTACCATGAAAATTTGGTGACCAAAGGTGACGTCATCACTACACTACCTAGACCTATCAAGATACAATGTTAAAATTTTGGGAAGTAGTTTATCTAGTTTTTACTGCATTTTTCTAGTAATCTTTGGGTTGTAACAACATCCTCCATTTTTATTTTTATTTCTCTATTTTGTTCAGTTTTTGACTTTCTATTTTTTTTATAAGTTTGAGTAATTTTTTGAGAAAAAGCTTAAAAGATCATCAAAGCTCCAAGACCATTTCATTTTCTATTTTATTTTTATTTTATTTTAGATAAGTTTAATTTTCTATTTTAAATACTCTTGTATTAGGTTCTTTGTACTTTCCTTAATTAATTATCTAAGACGGCTTGGATTGTAATATACTAGGGAAGGACAATGATTGGATGATACTGTCACGACTTCCTAGGTTTGCACACCAAATTTGGAATTGGTGGCCTAAATCGATTTAACTCATCTTCACCCCGTTTAAAATGAGAAGTAATTTTGCGACACCCACGCTTCTCCTTGTTTGTGGGTTACTTATTGCTTTTATTTGTTATTTTCCAATTTGCACATAATTGGATTAATTAATTAATTAAGTAATAAAAAGTACCCCTCTCTTAGGGATGACCTGATAAGATAAAGATTAGAAGTGATTACCAATTTCTTGTTCTAATTAGGATAATTATTCTCACTAGTCATTCAATCAAATTAATTAAAATCAATTAGACTTGACTATAGGATTCACGAGCACAATAGGAGAAATCCATTTTAAGTTGTACCGATTGGGCTTCTTAGTCACCTTTAGTATTTAGTAAGATCTTCTCCTTTGAGGGGATAAACTTAGTCTATTCAAGAAATGAATGTGATTTAAGAGTGCATTTACTTATGCATTGAGTGTCACCCCCAATCAGGAGATCCGAATGATCCAAACTTGATTTCAAATAATCGAGTCGAAAGGCTAGTTGTTCCATTTCTACCCAATTAAGAGTTATCTAGAGTTAAACAACCTATCTAGGTCCAATCTTTTTTTTTCTTTTGATTGTTTGATCAATTATGTGTTTTGAGTACTTAATAGATATTTGAGGAGTGTAGCAGTTCAATCTCTTAATCTTTCGATGGAAAATGGTTATGAATATGTCTTGTTGTACATATTGAGTAAGGTGAATAATCTAAACGATAGAATCAATGTTTTCCAAAAGTCACAAATTCACAACCCACTCCATAGGTTCAAAAATGTCATAGAAGTAGATAAAGAAATACATTCCTTATGTGTTTTATGCGATAGCTATAATCACATATCCGAGTGTTGTCTAAACTTATCCATCATAAGAAATAGGCAGTCCCAAACCTTTAATGAGTACAATTACTATTGGAGGTCGACTCCTAACCCGCTCAGTCAACCATGTCATTCGAAAAGTTGGTCATTTCCAAATTTCTCATATAGGCAGAACGAATTCACTTAGGATGGTTTTTTTCGACAATCATACGCATGACAATTTAATGATTCCTCAACAATCTTACTTAACATTTTAATCATTCATAAAGCCTTAACTGATGTACAATTATCATACTTCAACTTTCCAACCACCAATCGCATTAGAATCCATGATGATAGAGTTGCTAAATCAATGACAACAACAATAACAAGAGAATGCTCAAGACCTAATCCATATGGAGACCCAATTCAAGAACCTAAAGATATCCTTAGAAGAAGGGGAGTTTGATCAATTAAAATAAGGATATCCCAATCTCAAACAATCCATTACTCTTCTAAGATGTCTTTAGTGATCAATTTTAAATTCACGAGGAACTCCATAATTATCCATCCATAGTTGATAAGCCACTTCCCTTTGAAGCCAAAATAAACATCAATCAGGTTACAACACCAACAATAGGAAAAATAGAGTTATAGCTAGAACAACAAGATATCTTTTTAGGAGAGAGTAATTTGTTCATAGAAGAAACAATCCCACAAAATCAATCTTTAGAACAATTTTTCAAGGGAGAAGAAATTCATTTAGAGTTGTCTATTAATCCATTGTCGAAAAACAATTTTGTCTTAGAGAATGCGAAAAAAAAATTTTGATCATCTATTTACACCAATTTCTAAGAGTCTAATTACCACCAATAGTGAAATCTCTTTAAAAATCGATCAAAGACTATGTCCCTTCGAACTTATTATTTTGCAGAATTATAAAAACTCTGTCCTATAATCTTCATTATCACAAGGAAATCGGTAGTTGAACAATTTCTCAAAAAGGTGAATTCTTTAACGTAGAAAAATATAAGAATGATGTTGTGTGTTTTGCAACATAATTATCACACCATTTAAGTCATAAATATTTGTCTAAGTTATATGCGGGATGGAAAATCAATTACGATGTATATCAAATTTGGTGACAAGAAAATTCCGATTATGCCTTGTCATAAGTCCGGCTGAAACAAAACTAGAGATCACTCATTTCCTAGAGATTACTTCTTTCCTAAAGATCACACCTTTCCATGAGCACATTTCATCTTGATTTTATACAACATACACTACGACAATGGTTAATTGTGTGTTGTCTTAGTTCAAGAAACATTGTATTTGTATCAATAAGATTGTAAGATCTTTTTCAGGTGCTGTCAAACCCACTTCATTTCTTTTTATCAATTTCAATTTTGCATGTACATGTGCATGTTAAAATATTGAGGACAATATTATGTTAAAGTTTGGGAGTGTAAGGGTCGAATTTTCACCTATTTTCTTTTATTTTCTTCTTCTATTCCAAAATTCATAAAATTAAAAAAAAAATTTATTTTGGTGGCAACTTTGTTGTATTTTTTCAAGATCTTAACTTATATCTTTAAACACTAAGCTAAAATATTAAATCAATTTTTTGTTGTAAAATTTGATTTTGAATCTCCATTCGTGTTTCTCTTAGGCAAAAATTAGAGCTAAGTTACCATTTTGTTTTTTAGTTACTTCTAATAGGGTTACCAAGAGTCTAGATTGAATTAAGTAAGCGTTTACCTTCTTTTTACCAAGAGTATGACGAAAAATTGGGTTTGATGAACTTTGACTTCCTTGTTCATTTGGTTGGCTAATTAGAAGAAAAACATAGTTGGGTTGAATATGTCTTAAATAACAACCATTGAATTAAACTAAGTACCTTGAAAATGATTGTCTATTTTTCTTTGAAAAATAGTGAAAAAGGAGTAGAAAAGAAAAAGAAAAAATAAAAGAGAAAGAAAAGAAAAAGATCCATTGAAGTGAGAAAAAAAAAAGATTCAAAGTTTAAAATTTTAGAATTTTAGTAGGGTGAAAGCCATCAAGTGTAAAAATGTGAGTACATTGGAATATCACAGATAAAGCCTTTTAGAGGTATTAACGTGAGCATCCACATTTCTCACTACCCTAGATAAGATGCTAAGTTTTGAATTAAACCCAAATTAATCCAACTATTCTAAGTAAATTGAAGGTTTTTTCTAACTCACTCTAGGAAATCAAATCTCTAAAGTTTCTAAGTTAGAATTACTATTTCTTAAAGGTCAATTTAAGTCTAAGTTTGTGCGTAGAGAAATAAGAATTGAGACTCTATACCAAGTATTAGATCAAACTGACAAACCATAATTGATCAGTATTTTTCAATAATTGACCAATATTCTTTGCAAACCATTACGAATCAAACTCATCCACTAGGGGTAACCTAGCGGTTTAAGAGCTTGTTATATGTGCTAAATGAAGTCGTGATGCCTATGAAAGTGACAGTTTTATTTTCTAGAGACTAAAAAAATATAAATTTAGGGGTGTGATCAGTGTCTCAAAACACTGATTTATCCATATTTTTTTAGATATTTGTCTCTATTTGTCTATATTAATTAAATAATCATATTAAGTCTCAAAATATCACGTTTTATGTTCTTTTATGCTAATTAGGCTTAATTATACATAAAACCCTAATTACATGTGTTCATTATGCAGATAAAAAATCAAACCATCAAATTGAGCCCTGAAATCAGAAAATAAACATTGCATTATAATTTGGAAGATCAATCAAGCATCTTGACCAAACCTTAAGACTAAGGGTTTCAACCCAATTGCGATGTGATGGACCTTGGTTGTAGTGCCCTAAAATTGCGGAAGTGTGCTTCGCACTTGATCTTATCTACAATAATTAAGGAGGATAAGAAAGGATTCTTCCATAACCTAAGATTTCTATAAATAGAGCATTTTTCAATATAGAAATAGCCCCTCTCTTTAGCATCTCTCTTGAATTTTTACATTTTTTCCTTTAACCTAAGGCCCTTGGTCTTTTCTTTTATTGTTTATATTTTTAGCTTAAGTTTTTCATTAAAATTCTGTAATTCTTGTAAATGAGAAGATATTGTAATTATCCTTATTTAATGAAATAAGATTTGTTCTTCTCTATATATATTTCTTTATCATTTGCAATGACCTTAAGCTAATCTCCTCTCCATTGGATAGTGGAGAAGCCTAGAATAAGATTACTTTGTTATATTTAGTTTTTTCAACTCTTAATTTTTTTTAATGCTCATGAGTTCTCTCCAAGGTTTGTCCATTCCTATATATTAAAGCTGGAGATAAACTCTTAAATTTTTTATGCTTAACCTATATGCTCTATACTTAGATAAGATCAAAATGTAGCATGCTTAAGTAGTAAGAAATTCACATATTAGAGTGTGAAGAAATTCTACTTTAGTATTTTTTAAATCTGATTTTATCTTGATAAATCTTTTGATGTAAGGAGTTAACACCAAGCCCTTGTGATTGAGTTATCGAAGAGATTAGGAACTAGATTTTGACTTAATAATTTGTTCTAGATAGATCCATTTTCAATTGTATTTTCCTCCATAATTTTTCAGTATGATAGGAAAGAGAGCAGAGAGTCAAGAAAGAAATCTATTTTTGGAATGGATGGTTACAATTATTTGATTAGGAACTTCTAGGTTGGAACACATCGAACGATGTGGGCTTGGAGATTATGTGATATTTTCTCACAAATTATCATGGTAATGTATTTCACAGAGGTTAGCAATCAAATGTTGGAATTGTACGAGTAAAATCAAGTATTACCTTCATAGGGGAGTGAATTTGAAGGAGGCATTGGAGGTGGGGCTGGTTATCAGGCTTCGGCTGCCAATGAGAAATCAGTTTCAGTGAATGGTTATGCACAAGGAGCAACTACAATAAGCCTGGAGTTTCTATGTCAGCATCAACTCTTGTCGATAATCGAAGTAGACCTTAGAGACCCAAAATCGAAGTAATGACAATGGTGGCAAGGAGGCAAGAAGTTCTATTTCAGACCACATGGGGAATAGTGAAGTTAGGCATCCTGAACAGGAGCCAATAACTTACAAGGAAAACACGGGAGAAACTTCAAACAGATCTGGATTTGGGTCAGAACAGATTCTGGAAGAAGATCAAGAGAGGAATAATTGGAGAAGCAAAACCATGGATGAGCGAAGGTCTGGTAGCAACATGGGTGTTCGGAATTTCTAACTTTTGCAAATTATCGAAACATCTAAGCAGTCAATAACTTACCCAGAGGATTTCCTCTCTTCCAACATTTTCTTTGTCAAGTCAACATTCTAGTTCCGAGCTTCTAAATATCTCCTTAGGCATGCATTAGTACAGTACTGCAAACTACGTCCACTTAATGGTCCAATACAATCCTTGAGCTCATTGACATGTTAGTAGAATATGGACTCGCTTTATATCAATTATCTTGATTACTTAGCATCCTTTAGTAAAAAAGTTGTACATTCTTTTCTTCTTTACCAACAAAAAATTATAAACAAGGCTTTGAAAAGTTTAACTAATCTGATTTATTTTACCTTTGCATCACTACAAAATTTTAGGTTTTTAACGGGGGGGTAAAAAACTGCCGCATATACCAAAAATACCATCGCTATTATTAATACCGATGGCCAAGGGAAACACCACTATTCATGGCGTAGCTAAATGCCATGTGGACCCCTATAGTGGCGGTCAAAAACCGCCGCTATTTGATTGTATTACCATCTGTATAGATAGAATGAGGCCTATAGTGATAGTAGTGGCCGCCACTAATTAGTTTTTATTATTGTAGTTATAAATACGATTTGAATGCCTATAGTGGCAGTAATGGCCGCTGCTAATAAGATTTTTTTTATTTTTTTATTTCTTTTATTTTAAAATTTTTTGTAATTAAATACCTATTTTTATACAACTTGTTAATTAAACACAATTACTTAGTAAGTCAAATTATTATTATTATTATTTTTTATTTTTTCTTATTCATATTGCTATGACTACTGCCTTCGAATATAACTCCCAATTGTGTTCTTGCCTGATGAAGGAGCATTACGAGAGTAAGGATTTCACCCCTATAATAAATTCATCTGAACTTAGTCTAGTAGCAGTAGCCTCTGCCACAACCTTCTCATATTGCTATTCATCTCAACAAGAATCTGTTCTTGTTTATTAAAAATAGATGCAAAAATAGTAAAGCTTAATCATGGTTGATAAAGATGCAAAAATAGTAAAGCTGATTTTTGGTTAAATATTGCTCTTGGTGTCCTAGTATTAATTGATGAAAATTTTCTCTATTCTATTGACAATGCAATTTTTCTAGTTCCTATGTTTGTTTTGGAATGCATTTTTTCATTAATTCATTTTAAACAATTTAAAATCATGATTATTTATAAATAAAAGCTACAATGTAATGAATCAAAGTGAAGAAAAGCATAATGCAAGCTCGAATGGACAAAAAATTTACCCAAGCTCAGCTTGGACAAGTCTCTCTCCCCTTCAAGTTTCTATGACCCTTTTTGGTAAATAAGTTTGTTGAAGCCTTTGATACTTATTATTGACACATGAATGCTACTGGTGATGTTTTATGCAAAAAAATAAAAAAAAGTCCAAGTCATGTAACAAAGCGGGAGTGGTGTTAAATGTCCATCTAGTTGAGTGGTGTGTATGTGTGTGTATGTGTATTCATGAATTTGATGCATTAAACTCCTGGACTCTTAGACATATTTCTTTAATGGGTGTATTTCTTGTGAATTTGTGATTTCTGTTTCATCCTTTTTGTGATTTTAACGTTGTAAAAGTTTTAATGGCAAAGGTTTAGCTCCGATATTCTACAATACAATGACCTATACTTGATTTTGACAGTATAGCATTGTGATCTTTCACACACAACACTAAGAGACTACCATCATCACGAAACTCTAAGGTTTGGTTCCATTGAGGATTTAATGTCTTATATGTAACCACCAAGGTAGGGAGTTTCATAGTGTTGATAGCGATCAACACCAACTTCCATACAACTAACTTTTTTCAACCGTTAGATGAAAACAGATCTAACGAAATCGGACCGTTGGACTCATTTAAATTGCGCGTGCTATTTAAATCACTTAAAACTTATGTTATTTAGAAACACCTCCCCCATTCAAAATGTGTTTTTTTTCATCCCCATCGTCTTCTCTTCTCCTCAAACCCTAACCATCTCCATCCTTTACTGACGACGATGCAGATCAGACGAAGAAATCAGGCGAGAAAAATCCAATACGTATTTAAGCTTCATGTCCATCGTTTACTCGTCTCTTCCTCTCTATTGCGACGACGACGACGACTCACTACCGTTCCAGCCATTGCGACGAAAAAGACGGAGACGTGAGTCTCTCTCTCTCTTTCTGAAAAAAAAAAAAAAAAAACATTTTTCTTCATTTATGTTGTAATTGATAGATCACATCTCATTCTCTATTCTGGTTGTTTTTGCAGTAATTTTTTTCGAGTTTTCAAAGCTTGCGTTGCATCTGAATTTAAACCCTAACCCTAGGTCGACAACCTTTTTTCCTCCTCGTTAAACACCATACAATTAATTAAAAAATAATTGAATTATTCCTTATATATGTGCTTTATACATCCAAAAGAACCAATCTCTTTATTATTATTGGATTTATAAAAAATAAAAATAAAAAACTCAAAATGGTCTGATAGGATGATGGTGATTGAACAAGACTAGAGCTATTAGGAATGATTTTAGCCACTTGACAGCCTTGTTCAAAATGCAAAATCGACCAATTGATGACTGATTATTGAGAAACCAAAACCGATTACGAGGAAAGAGGGTGAATTCTGTCCAAATTGACAGGAGATGAAAATTTTGGGATAGTTTGTCAAGGATCCTCATCTGCTTTGAACTGGAGTGATATGCACGAAGCATTAGCTGCTACAACATCAAATTATTCCATAGTTTCAATGGGAGAAAGATTGAAATTTTTTGTTGCTATGAATGTTGAAGAATAGGAATTTTTCTGTAACACGAGCTACATCAAAATATCTGATCAAAGAATGTTTCTTAGACAACATTATGTTTTTATTTACAGGTTACATAGAGAATGGTCCACATAATAGACCACATTAGGTGGTGAAAGGTTTGGTAGCACTAGCTAATCCTGTAATAGCTTCAAGGAGGAAACTTAGTATTAGAAGGGATCAAGTATTCAAGGTTATCAAAAGCGTTACACGTGCCTAGGAGATGAGGGAGTCGACTTGCGTAGGCTCATCCAGGCAGGCCTTTTGATACATTAGGTTTTTTTATTCTAGAAAATATACATACTTGATTATTTTATATTTTGTTGTAGTTCTATTTTGACATATGTTGGACGATGAGGGAAGATTATGAAATTTTGGGGGGTTAGGGAATTTGATTTAGGATTTTCATTAAGGATTAAGGGTTGAAGAAAAGTAGTTTCAAGTAAAGGGGTTTTCGTTAAAGATTGGTGATTGGATAAGTGGCTTCTTCAAATCCACTCACAAAGTTCTTTGTAAGAGAAAAGAAACTTAACAAATGAGGTTTGGGTTGATTTGGATGGAGTTTGGATAGTTTTTTCTTTCACGATCCACACAGAACTAGAGATTTTAGTTGTTTTTTTAATATTTAAAAGTGATGGATAAGTGTTTATATTGCGGTTTTAGGCTATAACTATCTAATCCGAAAAGAAGAGAGCCAAGGAAAAAAAAGTACTAAGATTACCTTAATGGGGTATCTTGGTTCGTTGGAGCTCAAGGCATTGCCTTTTGATGCTTTTCTTTTGCATCACATATCTTTGATTCACCACTTTTTATTATTGCCTAGGGTAGGTAAAGGGATAAGGCCTCACAATGAACGCAACACAATGCCGAGCGCCCTTTTTGCCTTTGATGACACTGGAAGGGATTATATGTTACATAGTTAGTTAAGTTGGAAGAAGTTTGCCTACAATAAACATTGGAAAAAGCTGTAATGGAAAATGTTTGTTTGCCACCAATACCTATAATTAAATTCTTTATTAAAACAGGAGTTATTGTTTTAGTCTTTTAGACGCCAAAAGAAACTTATCTGAGTCATGATTTCTTTTTATCCAATATTTGTTAGTAATTTGTTTTCATTTTCTCAGAACAAAACTCAGTCTTACTAGGTGGAGTGCTGATTGGAGGAGTGCCACTCTTCAGTATGAGCAGGCTGGCTGGTGGTAAATTCTATGCATTGGTATTTTATTTTTAACATTGCATCAATGTGAATGCTCAGTGAGCTTTTCTTTATATATTCTTCTCTACTGTAGATGTTGGATTCAAGCTTGCCAAAGATAATGTGAACAAACATCATTTGAGAAGGCTTCAAGTCACGTAAAACAAGTTCCTGTGGGGAGAGACTCAAAGACATATAGGGTCTGCTGGTGCTGTAGCAAAAGAACTAGGCAGCTGGAATGAAGTTGCTGACTTTTATAGAAGGGCATCTGAGTTGTACAATGAGTGTGGAAGATCACTACCCTCATCAGATGCTCTTGCAAAGGGTGCTCTGTATGCTCATTGTTTCTTCTGAGATAGCCGTTGGGTTAAACGTCTGAGTGTGGGTATGATTCTTGAAACCCTTTTAGCCGCCATTTTTTCTTGCCTCCATTGTTAAATTTCACTGCGCCCTTATGATCGTCACTTCAATCCTAGATTTCCTATTCAAAATGCTTACTAATTCCAATTTTTTTTTCAAATTATAGGTGAATGTTGACTCCCCATCCACAGTCATCCTCATCACTAATGCAATTACGACTTCAGAGTCTCTGAGTGGGGTCTAGCAAAGAATTATGGTAGACAAACTTATGCAGAGACTTCAGGATCTGATCAACTTGGTAAGTTGGCCCCAAACCAATTGTGCGAGAAAATTGGATTCATATAATTTTATTTCTTATTTGTCATCTGGAGTTTGACCTTCTGTTATTTCTTTGGTTATTCTATTGATGTTAGGGAACACTCTTTTGAAAATTTTCTCTTTTATATACAATTTAATTCAGTTTACTTGTGGAACAGGTTATCGAAGATTTTGCTGCTGAGGACATTGTTTATGTGGAGCTACGAAGTACTCCAAAGGTACTTCATGAGTAGTTGAAACTAATTGTTTTGGTCAGTTCTTAGTTTCCATGGTTATAGGGACATTGGATTTTTATTTATTGCATTGGATTTCAAAGCATTGTTGGACTTTCTTCCTCAAAGGATCGACCATGCTATTTGCTTTGAAGAGGAAGAATGGAGAAAGTTGAAGTCATCTAAGATTCCAGTTTGATACTTGCATCCATGTATTTTTAAATAACAAATTAAAATTCCTTTTTGGTGTAATTCTTTAACCAAATTCTTATTTGTTTATATGTGAACTATAAAGGTCTTAGAAAGGATGATTTCTTTCAACGAGGGAGGAGCTCGATCAAGTTTGTGTTTGCAGATGAAGTTGTGAAGAAGAATCTGAGAGAGATCTTTAATTCCGTTGCGAGGAAGTTCGTGTTATGAAATCATTCTCAATATAAATGAATAGACTTTATAATTGTATCATTCATCTTGTAATTGGATAATGTACTAGACTAAAATTTACCCATTCTAATGAAATCAACTGTATGTCTGATGCAACTTTTTCAGTAATTCTTCTGGTGATTTTTTAATTTTATTTTTGGTGATTTCTTTTGGTAATATGTACATTTGAAAGGTTGAAGTTTATGAGACTGTCACCAGGGGAATTCACACTCATGTTGAAGACTTCGACGCCAATGCAGTTGTCGAACTTGAGGTGGCACTGTGGTAAATAATTGGATTAGCACGTTCAAACCAGAGTCGGAAGGTACTTTTAAGGCATTGCTTATTAGCATTCCAAATAAATTTTGGAAGAAAAATGAAATATTTCATTTGTAACTATCAAAACAATACTTTACTATTGATAAAAAAAAAACTATTCTTACACATTGCTACATCAGGAGATATAATTATGCCAAGCCAAAACTGCTACCATATAGAAGTAGCTCACAACTTCCCTTGCTCTCTCATACATCCATAAAACTACAGTTTTTTCTTCTTGTAATCAAACTCTTCTTTATGTCCTCAGCTATGTTTGTGAATCCATTGAAACCCCAGCCAGGCCTCTCCTTGCAAGTCCTGCACAGTACAACCCATTCTTCCCCTTCCAATGCTTAAGAAAAGGAGCGCTCGGGCATTCCAGCATTGTTTAGGAGATGCCCTTCATCCTGCATAAGAGAAATTAAGAACATATGAGTATATTAGGAATTTTTCATCTATTAGGATATGATCTTAATGTTAAAATTAAATTAATGACACTTACCTCAAGCCAATTATTTGCAAGGCTTCTAAAGCCAGTTGCAAAAATTATAGCATTGAACGCTATTGCCTTTCCATCCTCAAAAACCACCTTGTTTCCTTCTACGCTTGATATCTCTGGCACAACCTGCATATAGTGATTATTGACGCACGAATTGAGTGTCATGATAGTATCATACGATTAATAATATAAGCGATAGATGTGATTTATAAGGTGTATCAATATACATTATATTATGATCTCACGAAGATAAACTTAACGCTTTTATGGTTACCTTTCTCTCTTTATTTCGGATCATCTCCACCATCCCAACGTCTATAACTGGAAACCTTCTCGTGGCTCCTTTGAGATAAAATGGCCCTTGTGTGGCCCTAATTTGGACAAATCTCCATACATAAGTTTGGCAAGCGTCAATACCAAACAATCCACTAAAAACAATGGAAGGAACCTCAGCAGGAACTACAGCTCAGTGTAGCGCAACTGAATACAAGACATTTACATGAAAGTGAGGACATGGAACTGCATCCATCCACAAGAATTGAAGCTAATAAAATTACAAATTAAACGAACTAAACATAATTATAAAATATAGAAATAAACATTTATAAATTTTCAAAGTGAAGGGGAGACTCACAAGGATATGAAGAGAAATGGTTACCATCATCAAAGTACTTGCTATTGTTTATCTGTCACAAGTAATGGCCATAAAACATAATTATTCCCAGAAAATACATGAAAATAATGCAGAGAGGAGTGAGAGGGACAGGTTTTTACTATTGTATGTGGGTTATCATCTTCAGTAATGTTGGTTATTGGAACAGCTAATCGGGTTTCACCGTCAATTGGTTTGTACAATGGTGAATCCTTCCACCAGTTTGAGTCGCGGCCGTCGATGATACCTTCACTTTGAATTGTAATCCCTCTCAGCTTTGTGAATTCAAGCCATTGAAACAGTCCTGAACCATAAGCTTTGAAACTTGTTGGAGCAATGATGGTGCCATCCAACTGCAAGAGATCCAACACTTCAATACTAACATTGGAGGCATACCACCAGGATTATTCCCGATGTATCCTTGCAAACCTACAAATCAACATAGAACCTCCCCAAGTGAGAAGATAAATAAATAAATAAAAACATGTAACGATAATATAATCTGCAAGGAAGGTAAAACGTAATTTCTTTCATGAAGCAACCAACCTTCAAAGAGACCAATGAAGAATTCATATTAGTAGATGAACAACGTCCAAACCTCTGATCCATGGATTTCATAATGAGCTAATCATATAATGAAGTTCAGCACAAAGTGAAACTTCCGAAGGCAGAAAAAGTAACAAGTAACATAATTTATTTGATTTTATGGTATCCCATAAAAAAAAATTAAGTTATTCCACTCAAAGAGTGGACAATGAAGAGAAATGGAAATTATATTGCAGGAGTCAAAGATCATAATCATAGAAATAAAAAAAATAACTGGAACTAGCAATTCTTAGACTAAAATATAAGATTTTTCTATTATGTGGCTCACATGGTTGGGTTTCTAGAAATACTTGGACTCTCTAAATTTCAATCCTATTGGAAACTCTAATCGAAGTTAAATTGGGAAATAAATTTTTATTGCTTGCAGTTTCTTTCATGGGTTAGGAAACATATTGGGATAGAAACTTTGGCCCTCTCTCTCCATCTATAAATGCGGATGTAATCTCATCAATGGTATTATCACACACAAGTCAAATATATTTGGAAACCATATAAGAAGCAATTGGGGATGTAATCCCATCAACGGTATTAGCTTATCAGTTTAAAAAAAAATGAAGTTGAGCCTAGAGCCCTTCTAACATATGTGTCACTCACTAAGTAAAACCTCATAATGTTGCTAACCATGGCAATAAAGCACAAATGTAGGCTGAACAACAGAATAAATCATGTCATTCATAACAATGCATCATAAACAGGTCATGACTCACAATAAGATCAAACAGATTGATGCAGTTCAACAGATTAGTGAAATCTGGAATAGATAACACTCTTATATATAATATAGCTTTTGGTTAGAGAAAAAGAAGCTGAACTTCATGCCAGTATTCTTCTTGAGACTCTTCATTAGTGTTAATTGTTTCAAAAACAGTAAGAGGTGCAAATGAGAGTTCTTAGAGTTTCTCAATACAAATATGCCAAGACCGTAAAAAACAATCTCGGGCTTAAACCAAGTGACATGAAGTTGTGTCCAATATAATTTCTTAGAGTTTCTCAATACAAATATACCAAGACCGTAAAATAACAATCTTGGGTTTAAACCAAGTGACATGAAGTTCTGTCCAATATAGCTACTTCTTCTTCTCTTTTCTTTTCTCTTTTTTAATAAAAAAAAAAAAAAACGAAGTTGTACTTCAAATCAGTATTGATTTTGAGAATCTTCATGTGTTTTGTTTAATTTGTTTCCCTGTCCTACTGCTCTCTGTTATAATGTGTGTACAAAAGAAAAAGGTGGTGTTAGAGGTCCAAATGAGTTCTTAGTGTTTTTCCATACAAATACTAGTATTGAACATTTGAACAAAACGATCTCAGGTTTAAATGTCTAATATATATTTTTTCTATTATTAATACAACTCTCGATTAAAGAAAAAGAATTTGAACTGCATACCATGCCAAGTATCTTCAGTACTGTAATGGGTCTGAAAAACAATCAAAACTAGCTTCTTACGTGCATAGGTTGAACTTATCTCTTCATTTTTTGGCAGAAATAATTCAATAATATTATTCAACAAGACCCATTAGTATAAAAAAACCTCCAAATTCACAACCTTAGACAAAGAATTAAGAATGTCAATTATTTCTATTGTTAGAAAGATCACCTGCAATGAATTCAACAACCATGCCATCGACCTCTATCGAACTACAACCAGGTTTCTTCTTCAACCCCAACTCTTTGAGCGAGCTTCTAACTCTCTTGGCTTCAGATTCCCAACCAGCTTCTTTGTAGATGTTATATAGGATCACATAAGTTCCACAATCTGTTAACTCTCAAATTAGCAAGCTTTTTCCAAACTCTGTTCCCTACTTCAACATTTCCATAAAGTTCTTCAAGCACCCAATAGAGCCCCCCCACACGTTAGCATCCCCTTCACAATATATTTTTTTATTTTGAAAAGTGTAATATATTGATAAAGGAAAAAACAGATACAGGAGAAACAAATACAAAGAGGCCGAGGAGGCCTCACAAAGAACAAGAAGGAAAATACAACATCACTAATTACAAAGATCATTCCATCTAAAGACAAAATCATCGAAAGAGAATCCTGCAAACTCTTTATACTGTTTTGACCAAAGGTACAAATAGCCCAAGATCTCCAAAAAGCCTGCATGCGAGCTTCTCATCTTACTATTGAACACCCTGTTGTTTCTCTCATTCCAAACCCCCCAAGCAATAGTCGAGGGAAGCATAGCCCACAGAAGTCTTTTTCTGGAATTAAAGTCATTACTAACCCATTCAACTAACAGGGAAAACTTACGAGGAAGGACCCAATAGATGCGAAACCGACCAAGGAAATAAGACCAAATAATATAAGAGAATGAGCAGTGAATTAGGATATGATCCACAGACTCCTCGTCCCTCAAACAAAGTGGACAACAATTAGGGATAATCCAACCTCGAACAATCAAATTATCCAACGTGAGAATCCTACCAAGAGAAGCCAACCAAATAAAAAAGGAGACTTTAGAGGGAATAGACTTGCACCAAACGATGGACCCCAAAAGGGATCGCTCCGCACGAGGGTTAAGGCTCTCATAGAAGGATCTAACAGAGAATCTCGAATCCTTTGCCCTCTTCCATTTCCACTTATCCTGTTCTCCCTCATTGAGATGAACCGAGTGCAACAGATCAAGAAAGGATATCAAGTCGTTTAGCTCCCAATCATTAAAATTTCTCCTGAAACCCAAATCCCACGTGGGACTAGACTCATTGCGTATCAGACACTGCTGGATAGAGTAATTCTTCTTAATAGAACAGGCATACAATGACGGGAATTGAGTAGCCAAAGAGGATGTGCCACACCACCAATCCTCCCAAAATCTGACTCTGTCCCCTAACCCCACTTTGAACCTAATACCACTCTCAAATCCTCGCTCAGTTTAAGAACCTCTTTCCAAATGCTACACCCGTAAGAGCCTTTCGCCTCGCCACTATACCAACCTAGCTTCCTCTCCCCGTATTTAGCCTTAATGATCTTTCTCCAAAGTCTCTCCCTCTCCTCCCCGAATCTCCATAGCCATTTTCCTAAAAGCGCTCTGTTTACTAATCTAAGGCCCCTTATTCCCAAACCCCCATTCTTCTTGGGCATGCAAAGTACTCTCCACTTGACCAGATGATACTTCCTCCCACCTCTCTTATCATTCCACAAAAAATTCCTCATGAGCCTTTCCAATCTAGTCTCTACTGACCTCGGAAGCGTGAACAACGAGAGAAAGTAAACCGGGATACTCAACAATGTGCTTTTAATCAAAGTTACTTTCCCTCCCTTCGATAGATACTTAGACTTCCACGTGCTCAACCTTTTCTCCACTCTCTCAATCACACCCTCCCAAATTTTGGTACTGTTATAGGGAGCTCACAATGGTAAACCCAAATATGACGTTGGTAATATATCATGCCCACACCCCAAAATTGCAGCCATCACCTGAATATCATTCACCTCTCTAACTCTGAAAAGTTTGCTTTTATGCAAGTTGATATGTAAACCTGACATGGCCTCAAAGCAACATAAAAGAACTCGAAGAACCCTCACCTGATCCCTCGAATGCTCCAGGAAGACCAATGTGTCATCCGCAAACTGAAGATGCGAGATTAATGGTACATCATTCACCCTAAATCCCGTGAGCTTATCTAACTTGACCGCTCTACTAAACAATTTGGCCAGAGCTTCTACTACAATAAGAAACAAGAAGGGGGATAAAAGATCCCCTTGTCTCAACCATCTCGAGCCCCTAAAGAAACCAGCCAGACTCCCATTGACCAAAATCGAGTAAGATACCGTTGTAATACATTTCATAATCCAACTTATCCACCTAGTACCAAAACCCATCCTCCCCATCATATATTCCAAGAAATCCCAACTTACATGATCATACGCTTTTTGAAGGTCTATTTTTCCTACCATCCTTTTTTTCTTGTTCTTAATCCTAGAATCGAGGCATTCATTTGCTATCAACACGCCATCAAGAATTTGTTTTCCTCTAATGAACGCACTTTGCTTATCTTCAATAAGACTAGGGAGAACTGTTTTCAACCTCGAAGCCAGCACTTTGGATATTATTTTATACACGATCTCACCAGGCTAATTAGTCTGAAGTCTCCTAGCTTATCCTCCCCGTTTTTCTTAGGGATCAAGGCCACGAATGTGCTATTGAGACCATAGTCCAAACACTTCTTATCTTGCAACTCATTGATAATTTTCATGAAATCTTTCGACACTATCTCCCAACAATGTTTGTAGAATGCCATAGTAAAACCATCCAGACCGGACGCCTTATCCCCACTCATCGAGAAAATAATTGACTTAACCTCCTCCTCCCCTATCTATCTTTCCAACCACCCCCTTTCCTCTTGGGTCAACGACTTGAACTCTAGGTTTTCGGTCGCGGTCTTAAGGGTTCCTTTTCCTTATACATATCTTTGTAATACTCCACCACACCTTTCCCGACTTCCTCCTCTCCTATCACAATGGTATCTTTGATGTAGAGCTTGTCCAATTGATTGTTTCTTCTATGGAAGTTAGCCATCTTGTGAAAGAATTTTGTGTTGTTATCCCCTTCCTTCAACCATTTGACCCTCGATTTTTGTCTCCAACTAATCTCCTCCATGAGCGCTACCCTTTGGAATTCCATTTTCAATTCCATTCTTTTACCTCTTTCATCCATAGACAGATTCCTTTCTTCCTCCCTTTTATCCAGAGATTCGATGTCCATCAATATCTCCTTTTTTTTCACCTAGTTCTCCCCAACACCTCTTTATTCCACATCTTTAGCTTATCTTTCAAAAATTTAAGCTTCTTCTTAAACACACTTTCCGGATTACCTATAGAGGGACACTCACTCCACCATTTTTTGACAAGATCTAGGAAGTTGGGTTGGACTAGTCACATGTTTTCAAACCTGAACGGAATTGGGTATTGTCTAGGATGTCCTACTTCCAACAAAATGGGGGTATGATCCGAAATCGGACTAGGGCAAGCCGAATGATTCACATTTTGGAATTGTTCCTCCCACTCATTATCGATCAGATATCTGTCCAATCTGGACATCCTTGGATTACTTTGATTGTTGGACCACGTGAATCGTCTACCAAGAAGAGGGAAGTCCATAAGACAATGTCTACCTATAAAGTCATTGAAGTCTCTCATGCCCTTAGACATCTTAGAACCCCTATTCTTCTCATGGATAAATCTAATAACATTAAAATCCCTACCCAGAACCCAAGGTTTCTCCCAATAACCCGCAATTTCTTCCAGCTTCTCCCAAATTGTAGTCTTTCCCTGTTAATGGTTGGCCCATAAATTCCTGAAAACACCCACTCAAACTCCTCTTCTCTTTTCCTACACAAAATAGAAATCCAGAAGGCACCTATTAGATTGTCTGTCACTTGGATCCAATCTTTGTTCCACATCATAAGAATCCCACCTGCCGACCCTATGGCTGGGAGAGCTATCCACTCGATGTTTCTCCCCCAAATATCTTTGATGATCTTATCATCACACTGAGCTAATTTTGTTTCTTGAAGTGTAACAATGAGAGGATTTTTACTTCTAATAAAAGCTTTTAACGCCACCCTTTTCCTCTTGTCCCCCAAACCTCTAACATTCCATGATAACACTCTTAACGACATTAAAGACCTAAAGAAACCCCACCACACCCAAAACCGTCCTACCTCTTCTCCAACCTGACCAACTCCTTATCTTCTCTTGGTTTGATTAGGCTCCTTGTCATTTCCAAGGGAGCAACCACCACCAATTCATTACTCTCGCCATCCCTATAACTCATAATTTCCTGATTATTCTAATACTCTAGATGCTCACTCTTCTCCTTAATACCGTTTGCTTCATTGATCTGTTTAAGGTCCTCCTCCAAGAAGGTTCTATCTCTCAGATCTCCAATGGTCACCCTCAAGATCAAGGAGGACTCACCATCCTCTGCCTCTGAAACTATGCCAAACTCCTCTGCCAAATTTAGAGCGTCACTCATAAGCCACTCCACCGTCTCCAATTCTGTACTAATTATCTTTTCTTCACTAGTATCCCTTGATTGTACACTCCCGTCTCTGTCGGCCCAATTTCCATCATTATATCCCTCTATTCGGATAGCAACTTCTTCTCCCACTGGTTTCTGGGTGGAGCATAATGAAATAAGAGCTAACTGACTGACATCTTCCCTGTTCTCCTTACTACTCTCCTCCTCTCTGATTTGCTCACAGGAAGGAAGGGAATCACAAAGGGCTGTCGGATGTCAAGACCTGTTCAAAGACGAAACACCAAGGGGACCCCATGACAATATATCCAAAAAACGGAACGAAGGGACTAACGGAAAAAAGTATTGATCATAAAATGGGGAATTCTCATCGTGATACATACCCAAGTGGGACAGTGGAGTAGTGCTAGTGAGGGCCTTTCCCATTAGAACTCCCATGTTGCTATGCTCTCCTCTCTGGTTGTTTGAGTATGCCGCAACTAAAGATTCAAATGGATGTCCCCATAGATCAGAGCGAAATTTGTCCCATATTCTCTTCAACGACACAAGGTGATGTTCATACTGTCTCGCTCTGTTTTTCTCCTCCCTTTTAGCTTCTGTTTTCTTTACTCTCTGATTGCCTCGCTCCCCTCTCTCTTCCAATGCTTCCATTGTATTGACTGCTAATGTATAGAACGACGGAGACCTTCCCAACTCGTTATAACCCAAATCTCCCTCGACTGCCTGACCCGTAACTTTTATGTTCATACCTCGATTAGCCTTTTCATATGCTTTTGCATCACTCTTTCTTATATCAACTGTATCCCCACTAATAGACTGCTTACGTACGTTAGACTGTCCAATCACAGACTCCTCGTCAGCCTCCATTTCTTCCTGCAGAAAAAATCCTGCTGGTATCGCTCTCACAGCTCCAGCCACCCTTTGATAGTAAGTATCGCAGCTAGTCTCAACTCTCATGGCACCATTTAGTGGCTCTAAGCTTCTCTTTGGTTGTTCCTCTGTACCCAACCTCCCTGAATCGAACAATTTTCGCTCATTAAATCTGTTTTCCTTAGCTACAGCCCCATAAGTTTTCCCCGTTGGAGAAGGGGTACTACCGACGTCAAATCCCGTCCAAATTTCAGAGTCACTCTTATAAACCCCAACTATATCATTCTCCCTGTCTGTCTCTCTCTCGTTTGAGATTGAACACAAAGGCGACTGAAATACAACCTTGTCCTCTTCATTACCCTCCTCCACAAGCTGGTTAGAGCGACCATGGGCCAATCTCACTCTCCGCCCAACTCTATAAGCGATTGGGCCGGGCCTGGTCAACACCTTCCTCTTATGACACTTGGGTTCCTTGTTCGGGCCTGGGTTAGTAGATATCATGCCCAAGATCTCTTCCCATGGGCCATCTCTACTTAGCCCATCAATATTCGAATTGCGGGCCTTACTTGTCGCGGGCCTGAGCTCCCCACCTTGGGCCTCTTTGTACATTAGACCCAGACTGACTTCCTTGGGCTTCATTACCTCGATCATCCCACTCCTACACAGCTAGCTCATGAACTTTATGTTCCTAGCTACCTTAGCAAGGCATTTTACTGTACGATCTTGTCTTTGCAACCAGCGACATGGCTTTGCCTTAATAATCGGTCTGACACGTCCTCCTCTAAGTGGTCGAAATTTGAATTTACGTGTACTCGACAACTTCTTCCATAAGTTATTCCCCTGGCTTTGTTATTTCCAGACCCAAATCACTAAGTCCAGGTATCATCTTCTCCGAAAGAGTCTCACCTTCCTCCAACTGAACTTTCTTAACATCTACCTGAGAACCCAATTCTACTGGGCCCTTGCCTTTGTTATCTTTACCTTTCCTTTGCTCCTCCTTCAGATCTTGATCTATAAGTTCATCACCTACCACCTCCACCCCTAGATTGTATCGGAATCCATCAACCCATAGGTGCAATCCTTGTGGCAACTTCCATGGATAACCACCGATCCTCAATTTCACTCCATCCAGTCTCGCTCGCCTTAGAGTGATCGAATCCACCTCGATTAAACCTCCCAACTGGACATCAATTTTATTGAAAACGTGGTTACTCCATTGATGGAAAGGTAAACCCCTGATGTTTACCCAAGTCCCCCCTTCTTTCCGTGTTGGATCTATGGCATTACAATCTGCGTACCAAGGTCTCATCTTGAAGGAGCTACTCCCCAACGAGACTGTCCTCTTGTTGTTCACCTTCAAGAAATCTATTCTATTCCCCAACATCAGTATTCAAGTAAGGGGTTCCCACATTAACAGCTTAATCGTCATCGGTTGATCTAGACCTTTCTTTACTACCATCAAAAAGTCGTCCACTCCACCTCCAGCGAATCCGCAGTACAAATAAAGGCCCATCTCCATTTTCCAAATGCTGCCCCATTATTATAAGCTTGCTTTACCACACGGCTGTGGCTCAATTGAGCATGCTTGTCCACACGGCTGGGGTTTAACTCTTCTCCTAAACCAACAGGAATCTCTAACTCTTTGTAAATATCCTTTACCCAGGAGTTAGCCACCTCACTCTCCTCCACAATTGCCTTCATTTTCTCCTCTGGTTTTACCAATGTGGAAAGAGTTATGCTAACTTCCCCCCAACCTTTTCCTCCCATACCTTCTGGGAATACAATCCCTCGCGATCGAAGTCTGACCGAGAACTGTTGAAGCTTCAAAAATCTACCGAACCTATTTTCCTCTTCCTGGATCATAAAAATTCTCCCCTGTTTCACATACTTAGCCATAAAAGATTTTGACGAAGTTCTCGCTAGGTCGAGTTGTTTTGCGACCCATAAGGCTTCCTCCTCTAACAACTGCATTGTCGATACCACCCTTCTACCTTTTTCCTTCATCTCTATCCCTCTACTGCATTGCACTCAAACGACCTTGAACTCGAACACCTTTCGTTCCACTGTGACCTCTCTCATCATTATTAGCCCACCACTCCTTTATCTTATTGTTTAAATCGAATTAAGATCACAATATACAGATTCTCTCTCTAGACTCTCAAACCAGGGAACAAAAAACCTTGCATCCCCTTCACAATATCCCCATCTTTTCAGCTTCCTCTAACATACCTGCCCGAACCAAGAGATCAACCACACACGCATAATGCTCAAGTCGAGGCTTAATTTGATAGACCGAACCCATTTGATCGAACAATTTAAAGCCCTCATCAATCAAACCCCTTTGTTTATCGCTTTATTACAAACTGCCATTCTCCAGATTTCCATCTTCTTCATCGCCATGGCTGAAACGATAGTGAGTCATCGTCATCGCAATAGAGAGGAAGAGGGTTAGGGTTTGAGGTAAAACGAGGAGAAGAGAGGAGATGAGAGAAATCTGATATGCGTTTAGAGTTGGGTTTGAGTTAGAGAAGGCAAAACAAGTAGAAGAGAAAAGAGAGGAGAGAATAGAGGAGAGAAATCTGAGTTTAGTCTTTGTTCGGGGAGGTGTTTATGATTTCTAAAACTTTTAAGTGATTTAAGTCACATGTGGGTTATTAACATTTCAATCCAATCTGCGCCGTTAGATCTATCGTGATCCAACGATCACGATAAGTTGTATGGATGTTGGTTTGAGAATTTGGCTGTTGAACCCTTCCCATATATATATATTGAACTCATTTGCCGGTAGTTTTCAACACTCAAAAAAGACTTTGCCAAAAGAACTAGGTTAGATGGCTATGGCAAACCTCTTGTGGTAGAGGTCATGGGTTCAATCCCACTCTTGAGGATACATGATTATAGCAACTAGTTGGTACATTGGCTAGCATGCCTCATGGCACATAAAGAAGACAACAAATGTTCATCACTGAAGGCTGGTACATGAAGGCATCTCAAGTAAATTGAAGATAAACTACATGGTTTGTGCTTAAGTGGTGTGTGGAGGTATACCCACATACATACCCACAAAAAGGACACTAATAACAATAGGAAACAACTTAAAATCATCACATTCATCGGAACCTCATCCCAAAGCATTGGAGTCAGATGAACAGATCATGCCAACAAAGCATAGCCAATCTTATGTCGTCTCATAAATAATTATTTTTAATTTGATTGGGAGATGTCAGTTACATGGAACTTCAAAGGTACACCTCCACTTCTGTCTTCTAGCTCTAATTCAATGGATAACATCAAGCTCTTTTTTTTACTATTTAATTAACATGTGATGGATAACAAGGTACCCACTACTCATCAATCCATTAAGAATTTTGCATTAGATGGAAATCCTAAGCTACAAATATTCTATCCAAGATACATGAGGAATCTCTTTCCATGCATAAGAGAGGGAAAATAAGAAGGAAACTGAAATAAAAGTCTCATGTAATAATTGGCACACAAAAAGCATCTCACCGATTTGAAGTCCACGGTAAGAGAATCTAGGCTGATCAATAATGCTCCATGGGACCAGATGAACTTCAATTATTCTGGTTGTAAAATTGAAATGGCACAATTGGTTAAATGTCTGCAAGATTACATGCCAACATCTTTTTTGTAAGATAAGATATCTGGTTCCTAAAGCAGTAAATAAGAAAAGCATATATTGAAATGGTCATCTTTGTTTGGTTTTTCAATGTGAGTGTCAAAAATAATTCAATTGTAATACAAGTGAAAGAAAGGAACCTGCAAACCATGCAGGGCCCCATAAATTGTCTGTGCCTGCATTTTTCGCCGGAAAAAAAACGTTGATTAGAGAATTTTAAAAAAATTAAAAAGAAAAAGATGTTATAAACTGAAAAATTAGGCAAGGAAGGCACCGTCGAGTTGATCTTAAGGACAAAATATCAATGGCATACTAGTTTAAGCGAAGAATCAATGCATGACATGGCAACATATGCATATGCTGTCATGGGAATCATCAGCGAGCCATGAGGAACCCCCACCACAACGACAGTAGTCTTTGTTATAACTTCACTGCCATATCCCTTTCATCCCACCTATGACATTTAATTCTTATAGCAGCCATTTTGCTACCATTTTCTACTTCTATTTAACCATTTGGCTGCAATAGCAGCAACACATCACATCCACCTCATTCCATACAACACCCCTTCATATCGTTATTCAACTAACGATCTCCACTTCATTTCATCTCTTTGACACATGTAGCAGCACATGTGCCGCCTCCTGCTTTGCTGCCACCATTTGAACACAAACACAATAGTTGTAGCCACAGCAACAGCTGTCCCCATTTCCCACCTATACCACAGCAGCAGCCATGTGTCATAACAGCAGTCACCTGCTGCCATTTCATATCCACAGCAACTTCCACCTTCCTATTCAAATACACAACCTCACTACCATGTGCCAACAGTTGCTTCCCTTTCATAATGCCATCTCTTACTTATACCACAACAGCAGCAGCTACCACTTACCACATCACTGTCCTATTTGTTTCCCATTCAATATGCCATTTCATGCCCACAACAACTTCATTTGCGCATTGTGCCATTTCTCCTTTTAAGTTTATAATTTTAGTAATCTCACCTTATCTGAGTTATCTAAACAAACTATTGCTGAGTATATATCTAACATTCTCTCACCATTTCTCACCTATCCATATATATATAAAACAGAAATGCTAAATAACAACTAGTACATAGTGGTTTCTAAAGATAGGTAGCTTTGTTCAGCATTTTTAAGTCAATCAAGCCACAAAATCTGTCTTAGATGTACTGGCCTGCAAGGAGACACTAAGCAACTAGTACACACGTAGTGGTTTGTAGGCTGAAATGTGCAGTGAAAACAAGAGAGCCTGCTTGTTCCAGGGCACAATGTGTTCTGTCAATGACAACAACAGCAACAATGGCAACAACTACAATGGTTGATGTGGAAAAGCTGCAGTTACATTCTTTGGAAGCCAATTCAAATACCGTAGTGGGTGACAGGCCTTTGACATATATGGGAGTTGTTGGTCTACCCATAAAGGTAAGCAATGTTTTATGTAGGATGCCACTTGGAGCGGTCATCTCGTTTGTATGAGTGCTTCTGAATGAGGCTTGTTCAGCTTTGGAGGCAGTGCAAAGGATGAATTGGGCATCAGAGGGAGGAATGCAATTGCTATGTATCTCTACCACTCATATTGATTAGATGGATTTCAACTCAAGCAAGGGAGTTTTGTAAGAGCAAATATGAACACACACTTGGATTGACATTATTTTAAACAGTATTGAATAGAAGAAAGAAATTATTTCTAATGGGCCAATGCACTCCAATCGAGTTAAAAAGAAAATTTTGTGAGATGGAAACCAACTTCACATTACGGAGCTAAATGTTGGAAGAAAAAGAAGACAGCATCTTAATAGATTGAGCTAGCATGGAGAAGGATACTAAGATTTTCTTATGACACAGAAACTTTTCTATTAATCCAAAATTACCTAATCATATAAAACAGAATATAAAAAAATTATGTAAGCATCAAAACAAACCATCATCATCATCATAAAAGCCTTGCAAGACTTAATAGATCCCATATAACTCATTACAACCCATATAGTATGATATACAAATATGATTACACAATAAAACAGAAACCAAAGAGGAAGCTTGCATAAACAATAGAAAAGAGAGTTTTGGGTGGTGTGCTATGTGACCGAACAATTGGGATCTTTCAATCTATTGGTTGTGGAGAGTATGGCAATAAACCTCCAGCCAAGTACTTAAAAATTGACAATTTCTTTGTTCATAGTCGTAATACCCTTCTACTTTTCAACAAATGGGATCACATATAGGAAAATTTGGCATTTGTTTGAAACTGGGATTTTCTAACTGGATTAGAGTCGATTAGATCCTTTGGACTGCAGCATTTAGTTAGTATTGTAAGCATATTTGGGCATATATTTCTTGTAATGGTTGATGAGATTTAATATGCTGGTCTATTATTTTCTTTTAGAGCAATCGATAAATTAAGGTATGATATAGATTGATATAGGGGCATTGCTGATTTATCTAATTCAAGTGGAGAAACCTTTATATGTCAAAGTTGTAAAAAAAATATATATATAGAATTATATCATTTAAAAGATCTAAGATTCAAATTAACCATTCCCACAACAATACTAAAAATTCAGGGAATCACTAATGCATCATGATACATCATTTCCTTCAGCTAGACTTCTTTATTTATACCCTCTAAATCTCTTTCTGGAAAAACTCTCAAGGAACTGACTTACTCCTTTTGTGCCTTTGACTCCATGTATGAGCATGAGCATGGTTATTGTTTAATTCATGACCAAGGGTAGTCGTTTTGTGAGATTGGCTTGTAATGACTCCAGATTTTGATGGATTCTGAAATAAAAGTATCTCATAACCATCATAATATGATTCCATTCCCTCTGCCATGATTTGCCAGACCAACCCACGTCCAATTGTTCCTCCACTTCTTGCTAAGTTGTAGATGTTCTTGTTAATAGTGTCCTAGAATGAATCCTCTCACTTAATGTGTATCCTTTATATATCTTTCTTTGATTTTCCAAATTCAGTAAAAACCAATGGCTTTCTTAAGATCATCCTTGAGCCCATGACACTCGGTCAACATAGTCATGATTAAAAATGATTTTGTCAATAAAAGAGGGAGTTTTTAACTCCCAACTCTACAAACTTGCCAAATAACATTTAAATTAGAGCAGCCTTGCTAAACTGACTTACAAAGAAATACTCAAATACGCTCAACTAACGTTGAATGTGCACAGAACCATAGATTTTTTCCCCCGAGATATGAAAGGAAAAAATCTATGGTTTTGTGCCCATTCAACATCAGTTGAGTGACTTCGAATATTTTTTTTTAGTTTGTTTATTATTATTCTTTAAATTAAAACTCCACTTTAAAAGCCTAAAGGCAGAGGGATTAAATTCCAAACAACTGGATCCATGCTTTAATACTGAAAGGGAAGGAACCATTACAAATGAATAGTAGAAGATGATGAAAATTAAATTTCAATGCATCTAGAACTAAAACACAGAACAATCAAATATATTTAACCAATTATAGAAAACTTAGATAATCTAAGCATAGAAACAATTCGACATAACAAATCAAGCTATTAACACCACAAAACTATAAATGAAGAAACATCAAGTCACAAATGCTACAAAGAAAAAATCCCTCATAATCGAGCAAAAAAAAAAAACAAACTCTCAAATCTACCACATCTCAAATCAATTACATAGAATTTGGAGTTTCAGGATTGTACCTACTAATTGAGTAATATTGTTTATCTTGATCTCTAAACCAGCAAACTTAGCTCAGATTCAAGCAATCTCTATTGAAAATCTCCCCCAAATATCCTACCGCAAACTTAACTTAGATTCAAGCAATCTCTGATGAAAATCTCTCCCAAATACTACGAAATCTGCAAAAAATTAATCCTAAACCATAAATCCATCGAATTCGAAGGGAGAAAGAAATCGTAGAAATCTTGTTAGAAGAATCATACCTCGTTCTGCGATTTGGATTCTCAAAAACTCAAAAAGCTATGAAATCTACGATATCGATTCTCAAAACTTCAAAGATGTGAAGAGGAGATGAGATGAACTTGATACAGAGAGAGAGAGAGAGAAATATTTGTTAGAAGGGAAGATTTCCTCCATTAACATCGAAACCCTAGATGCAGAGGAGATGAGACGAATTTGATGCAAAGAGTGAGAGAGAGAGAGATAAAGATTCACAAAACTTCGATGATACAAGGAGAGTTTTTTTCGTGAAATTTCGTTAGTTTTTGCACGCAGGTTGGTTTAATTTCTAATTGCTCATGTTCTGTAGTGGCGCCTATTTTGGCCGCCCCTAAAAATGTGTTGCTAAAACCAAGCATTTTTGTTGTCCATCTTGCAGCACAGAATCATTCCCCTGATGATCATGAGAATGCCTTAGTTGAAACATGAGTGATTAGATTAGATCTGCAATGGAATCAGTTCAGACCTATATAAGTAAACCTTGCATAAGACCACCAACAAAATAGTAAATTTTAAATCACTTTTCCCTTAAAACATACTGATAACTAACAAGACTCCCCGTAAAAAGCTAAGATAATCTGGTATGTTGAGATTGTAAATTTGTTAGCAAGGATAATAGAAAAACAAGAACCTATTAGAACAAAAACAAATGCAATACAACAATCCAAGCTGAAGACATGGATTGGTTACCAATGAAGACACCTTTTGACATTGTGAACTAAACTTGCAAGATCAGTCCACCCAAGGTAGAGCAATTGACCTGGATTTGCATTTACAACATACTTACATATAGAGGAGAAGTCAAAGAACAACAAAGTCTTATGCAGTGCAATGTTCTGAGAGAATATTAAAGACAAATATTTCAAAGGAAAAAGAGAAAAGAGTGGTGTAGTTGATGGCTCTGGTTAATATTGGCCACATTGAATGAACATCAACTTCCCCATAAGATGCTCACATAATCTATGATATAAACATGAAAGTTGATAATCGGAGTGCATCTGAAATCAGAATGCAACTGAAATCCTAAGATTAATGCCTAAAAAAGAGTAAGTTGGATTGACCCTCACTTCTATAGTTGTCCTTAATAGGCATGTACCAACCAAGATAATAGTGTAAGACAAAAGAAGATAACCCAGGTGATAGTGCTACTCAAAGTGATGTGACAGTACCAAGTGCCTAGTTTCCCCTTCTTGCTTGCTCTCCATGTGATAAGCCTACTCTAGTAATGTTACAAAAGCTTAAGTTGAGGCTCAGCTGGTTCAAGATATTTCAAATGTCCGTGTGTGTCCAAGATTAGTTTGCTTCTTCATATAAAAGTTAACCAAGAAAAAAAATTTCAATATCAATTAAGTACCAAAGGATTGACTTTTGATTGACAATTACTTATGGGAATAAACTTTTATTAATAAGTACCCAAGGAACATGCTTTAAACAGAGTTGCAAGCTAGAGTTTCTTTTCCCCTATCTAGCACATTATAGTTAAATTGAGCAATAACAGATTAAAATGAAGCTTAACTTAACAAAACTAAAAGCTAAATAAGTGAAAAGCATTTATACTCACTGTTTTTTTGTCTCTTGAGCCAATATTGATGCTTCTTTTAATTGGTCAACATGTATAATTGCTAAACTTTCCCATTATATGACAGCAAAGGATGTCTTCCTCAGGATAGATTTTGCTTCAGCTTTCCGAATTATGTAACATTACAGAAGCCACATATGGATAAGGGTAATCATAGTAGATCATCTACCAGATAGCACTACCGTAAACTTTCATCAAATGCCAACACAATATGTTTTTTTCTTTCTCATCTATAAGTCCTTATCAAAAGCGATATTTTTCAGGAAATCAATTGGTTTCCAGTTGATTTCTTCTCAAAATCGAGATAATCAAGGGGAGAAACTCATAGAGTTGTGAGGATGGATAAGTCTAATCTCCTCCTCGAACTCCAAGGCTCGTTCCCTGTTAGAATGATAGATCAAAGAATGTGAGACCTAAAATAAGTCTCCTGATGTTCCTAATCTAAATAGCAAGAAACGATTTTCACAGGTCAAATAGTTTAAAGCCAATTTTAATTAGAAACAGCTCAAAACCGTTTTGAAGCCTTGTTCCTAGTTCGCAATTTTCTTGTAGTGGTGATTTAAATATGAATTGGAACTGCATTGGCAAAAGTTAGTGTTACAATAAAATCTCTCTTTCGAGAATCAGAGTAGCCAAACAAGATTCTAGATTCTGAAAATCAATTTCCATAGTCCAAATTCTGACAAACCAAAATCAAAATCTAATAATCTGAACCAAATACCCAGTCCATCGAACCCAAAATACCAGGACAAAAAAATGCCTTCCAATTGTTTTACATTTCAAAATTTATGGTAAAAGTACAATGAATTTCTTTTCCTCTAAAACTATCTCAAAAGGAAGCTCTTAACAACTGCTGAAAGAGTAATAAAAAAGAATGGCACCTTGAATGTTCCTTTGGACTTAATTCTCACCACCTATGCTTTGACCATGGAACCGATGCTGACTTTGACCTGGTGGCCTTACTATGGACTTCTGTTCGAGAGAACCGTTGTGACTTGTGCAACTTCAATTGAATAGCAGACACTTTACGGGACACTGCTTGCCAAATCATTTGGACAGCATCACCCTCCTTCGATGGGTATTGGAACTCAAAGAACCGTTCAATCTCTTTCAGTCTTTCCCACATACGAGTCCACTCATCCTTCCCAATACTCTTAATCAGCTTGATGAGGAACTTGTCTTTGAGTGCGTCCGATGTACGTACAAAGATGCAAAACTCAGAATAGTCAAGAACGTCCTCGTATGGGAGTTCAATCTCATCACTGATTATGACCGGGACACAATGGCTTGCAATGGCGTCGAATAGACGGTTGGATGATGGGGTATCACCAGCGATATTGAGGCAGAATTTTGAAGAGTGCATGCCATGGGTTGCTTTTTGAACTCCATTACCTACGTAACTTCCGAAAGAGAAGTGCACATCTTTCTCTTCTTTTAGAAAATAAAACAGTTCTTGTCGAATGAACCCACCCTGAGATGATAGAAATACCAGAAAATATTAAGTAAGAATTGTATATAACAAAAGAAGAAAGCTTGAGAGACTGTACAAGGAGTCCGACTTTGAAGCAGCCAGGCCCCTTCAAAATTTTGGAGGAACCCACCTCTTAAGATGACATTTAGCTTTTTGTGTTTATGTCACACCCCTACGTTTTTGCTAATATTTGGGATACCTCCTTGAAGACACCACCATGTGTCATCTAAGGTAGAGGGTTCTACCGAAATTTTGAAGTGGGATGCGTGCTGAAAAGTTTTTTCTTTGTACAAGTGATCTAACATAACTACTCAGAGCATAAGCATGTAATAGGCTGCATTATGTGAGTAAACAATTCTAAAGCACATTATACAAATAGATGGCTTTGATGATTTACCGCTTGGAGATTGGTGGACTGTTTACAAGGTCAATTCATTCATCTCAGTTCTTCGTGAAATTATACAAACCAATGTTTTGGAAGACCGTCTTGGTGATGGGCTAGCTCTCAAGAGCTTCACAAGGCAGTAATTAGACCCATATATTGGAAAATTAACCATATTTATTTGTTTTGGTGAGTTTTCAACCATAGGCAGTGCAGATGAATGACTTTTTTTGCCAAAACTCAAACTAGTTAAATCACAGAATAGTTGAATCAAGAGACTTCACTTGAAAGTAACAAAATACATAAGGTATCAAGCAACAATCCACAATAATAAAGGCTATAAGTGGACTAGTTGGATGGTTAATGTGTTTCTGACCATTAAGAATTTCAGGCAATGGCCAACAAGGAGAGATAGTTTGACATATGATGATGACCGGGCTTGTCGCATGTATGACAACTAAGCTGGGTATAGGAGGCTTGATACATATGGAGAATCATTTTAAATATAAAAGCATACCCATATTAGAGATTGTTTTTGTTACAATGTAGACATCTAAATTCGTAAATAGGAAATTAATACACAAATGAAGATGATACTCTTGGGCGAACAATGGAAGTAATTGAACCAAACATGCACGAAGAAGATTGGGCGGATTAGGGTTTTACCCAAATACAAAGCTTTCATGAGTGATTCACTTAAAGAGGGAGCAGGTTGAATACAGCGATAGGTCTGGCAGGTCAGACCTAACCTAATGCAGGGGACTTTAACTTCATGTATAGCTATGTGGGGAATTGACAAGTTGGGTTCCTGCCGAACTGAGGTTTGTGCCTTTGCACTATTTTATTATCAATTTCAGCTATCCTAAAAGATCGTTTACCTCAAACAAGTTAAGTGCAACATTTAACCAGATTAGTGCACTAGTTGCTTAGTGTTAACAAAACACACCCTCATAACCCACATAAGAACTAAGTGACCTAATATGATGTACTAAGAGAAATAGAGAACTGGATCACCCACAACATGGTTCATTGTACACTACAGGTATCATTTCAATCAATTATGTTTCTCCTACAACTCTGTTAGCTACATTCATGTATCATTTGAACTCATATTAACAAAAACTTAAACTTAAATAAATACACATACACCCAATACATCAAACTCATCGTCCATGAATAAGAAAACCTTCCAAAATCAGAAACAACAAATCTAGAACATATCCATAGACATCATCTATTCATTATATACTTTATTCTTCTACATAAATGAGTAGTTTCTATCTGGGTAAGTCTCAACAAGAATTGAATCATCTACAACTACATTAGCTATTTAGCGTGATACTAGTCCTATCAAGTTATATGAGGCAATAATTTTCTTCATTGAATAGTTAATCATATAGAAGGAACAAGAGAAACACAATAAATTAAGTGGTATATAGTCTTGGTGTGATCTGAAGATCAATGTCCGCTTAATCCAAATAATAAGGGGCATAAAAAAGAACACATTATTCCAATCAAAATCAAAATCAGAGCACGGTTAAAAGTTAAAGAAGGGTGGGTTACTTACATCTTTCCTGTATATGGCTCCTTGGAAATACAGCAAAGTCGGACGACCATCAAAGCCGGATGAATCATTGACTTTGGTTTTGATCATGTGTTTGTAGGGTGCAATCACATCTTTCTCAACATTAGCTATATTAGGAGGATACCTCCCGAAATCCGAGAGTATGAACATGGCAGGCCATAGCTTCATCCTTGCATCCAACAAACTATTCGGATGATGGGCCATAATTATATGATCTCGTCCTCCCGACCTTTTCCATTCCTCTTGAACCGTCAAAAATGCCACCAACTTCTCTTGTAACAACTTATTCTTGCTCTTCTTTTGGGGTGGCTTCACCTTCGAATGACGATTGTAGCTCAAGGAAGAAAAGAAGGGAACGAATATGACATCGGCCTCAGTTGAGTTACGGACTCTTATAGCACTTTGAGTGCCTCCTACGTTAAGAAATGTTGAAGATAGGAGATCTAATGTGAGCCAATATTCTATGCTGTGTTGTAGGTTCAACCCGCCGGGATAATCAGGGACTTTGCTACTTTGAATGTTGGGCCACACACTATCTCCCTCAGCTTTCCAATCTAAGAGCTCAAAATGGAACTCAGGAGGCAAATCATACATGAATACTTTCAAGATTATTTTGTTTGAATTACAAACTACCAATTTTTTTCCTGTAGGTGTTTCTTCTTCATCGTCATTGTCCACGGAATCAGACCGATTGAGTATTGCAGGTTGGGTGTTGTTTTTATTTTTGGGTTGAGAATTCCCATTGTCGGTCGTTGTGAAGAACTTGGAATTGGGTAACAAACCATGGTCAATGAAATGAGGACGACCCGTGGAACGCAAGACAAAGAACCAAGAGAAGATGAAAATTAAGGTCGTAATTGTGAACAAACAGAACATAGATTTTTGAGATATTAGTCCAAGGGAATGGCCATTCCTTTCAGCCATTGCAATACCGATCTTGACAATCTCCCCCAAAAGAAAATTTACGAGAAGTCGAAAACGGATATCCTTAAAGCAATTCAAAATCCATGGTTTCCCATAAAGAAGAACATAAAACTCAGATCAAAACCCATTCAACCCCACATCTCATATAGTCAAATATTCCACAAATTGATCACATTTACTGCTATAAAGCCCGAAAACATTGATACCCATCAACCAAAACAGCCTCTAAAACCCCAACTCCATGCCATAAAAGAGTCAAAATGACTGAAAAACTACACCAATGTATTAGAGAGATGGATATTCGGAACAATCAGTGATACCCATAAACAAAAAATGCCTCTAAATCAAATTTCCATGCAAAACAACAAACGATTCATAATAGCTGCAAAACCCATGAATCTTTAACATTTTTCAGCAAGAATAATCCCAATTTCTTCCACATTTACAGAAACCCAATCGATAGAGAAGTTCAACCCATGAAGAAACTCTTAATGGGCAATGAAACGAAATTAAATGAAAAAATATACCTAATCTCAAAGCCCACCAAAGAAAATAGAAAACAAAAAAATATGATAAAAGAGAATAAAAAGAGATGAATCTGATCAGCAAACAGTGAAAAAGAGACAGGAGCTTATGTCAAATGTTTTCAATCAAAACGAACATGGATTAATCGGACCAAATATGGCTGATTGAAGCATTACTCTCTCTCTCTCTCTCTGCAAAACAAACCTGAGATTGGGTCTAACTGTGGAAGCGCGGAGTCGTCGCTCTGTTCTTGGCTAATAGCTGCCCCAAATTTCTGAAATGGATCGTTAGGAGAGGTAGCTGTTTTGCGATTCTGGTCTCATTTTGCTGATGGGAAGGTAAGATTTTTTATTGATGTATAGTTCAACTACAGCCGTTTATTAATTGTATAAAAGTTTGACAAAGTTGAACCTCATTGCATGATAATATATCTAGTTTTAAAACTCGACTCGGAGTTCACCAAGTTAACTCAACAATAAATATTTGGAAATAGTTTCTAGTATTTTAAAATTAAATTTATATATATTTTTTCTTTTTTTAAGGAAAATATTTAATATAATAACATAACTTGGTTGAGTTCCTATCCAACTCGGGAAACTTTCCTGGTCTATTAGATCTGGTTTAGAGTTGACTTGTCGTGTTGGTTTAAATGAATATACATCTGAGTCAACTCGAATTTCATTCAAGTTAAGTCAACTCATCTAAGTTAAGAGTTGACTCAGTAGGTTCTATAAGCACAGCTACCGATAGGTGTACAACTTGGTCCGGTTCAAACCGAAAACTGAAGCAAACCAATAGTTTTGGGGTGGTTTGCTTTGGAACAAGTTGCGATTTGGTTCCGAGTTACAAAAATGGAGAATCGATCAATTTGGTTCGATTCTCGAATCAAATTTGTATAGAACCAAACCAAATCGAGAATTGAACCCCTATGCAATAAATAAATATATATGTATATAATAATAATTATGAATTATTTTAAGAGTTAGTACATAGATTAGTGATCTTTTATGGATAAACTAATAGTTTTTTATGAATAGATTTGTCATTTATTATATGAAATTTTATGTTTATTTTTTCATTAAAAAATATTACTTATAATTTATAAAATATTTGCAATCCATGGAACCGAACCGACTTTAATTTGGTTTGGGTTGGGTTGGTTTGGTTCCCATGGAATTTTGTTCGGTTCTAATTCTTATTTAGGGGAACCGACCTATGTTGGTTCGGTTCCAATTTGACCTCAAACCGAACCGAACCAAGTTGCACCCCTAGCCACCGATATAACAAATACCAAAAAATAAAATGTTAAAAACCAACTCGTCCATCACTTGGTAGATTGGTATTTGGATAATATGAATTAGAACCATGGACCACTACTATGATTTTTCTATATATTATTTAAAAAATAACAAATATTTAATAGAGGTTTGATTTTGGTTTCTGTCATATAATTCGATTTGAAATATTGATTTGGATCTTAGAGTACCATGATCTAACATAATCAGAGATTTGATCCAAGAAATTGGGTTAGTCAGGGTTGGATGATTTTGGTACTCTACGATCCAAGTCTATATTTCAAATTTAATTATATTAAAAGAAACCCAAACCCCAAACCCGATCTATATCAAACCCTACTATTTGCCCTACGTGTTTTGTCCTACATGGGTTAGGAGTTTTGGAATGAACTGATTTTTTTATGAGGATAATCTCTATGGTGAGAAGATCATCCTTACCAAAAATTAGCCCATTCCGAAACATTTAGTCCCATGTTTACAAATTGAAGAATCGTGGATCATCCATTTTTTGCAAACTATTTTTTATGGGGTTAGAAGTCTCGGAATGAGTTGATTTTTGGTGAGGATGATCCCCTCACCATAGAGATCATTCTTGTCAAAAATCAGCCACTTCCAAAACTTCTAACTCATGTAGGACAAAACACATAGGGCAAAACGTAGGGTAAATAGTAGGGTGTTGAACATGACCCTTTATATATATATATGAGTTTGTCCTACCTACCAGCAAGGGCATCTTCTTTGGCCAAGGGTTTTAGCGAGGAAATACAATAAAGTTGGAAGGGTATTCTTATAAAGC
This sequence comes from Akebia trifoliata, assembly GCF_017979445.1. Lineage (NCBI taxonomy): Eukaryota > Viridiplantae > Streptophyta > Magnoliopsida > Ranunculales > Lardizabalaceae > Akebia > Akebia trifoliata. Next base: position 2,227,752 of record NC_141383.1, read on the forward strand.
AATAGAAGAAAAAAATGAAATAAGTAAATTTTTTCTTTAAGATTAGTAGTGAGATTAAATTTCAATCACTTTGTACGGAGATTAAAAGTGTGGGGTTTATTGATGTATTTTATTATATGTATGTATAAAGCAAATAGAAAATAATTTTAGAACCGTTTACACATTTTACTAGATTGAATTTTAAGTCTGATCCAATCTATTGACAACCATAATTTTGGAATCATTTTTGCATTTTATTGTGGTGACTAGTGCAACTTGGTCCATATGTTAGTGTGGTTTTCTAATGGATCGGTGAAGAACAAAAGGTAGCAATGGAGCAAGTTATCAACAATTTGAAACTTTTAAAAACCAAGCTTTGTAATAAATTTTTCAAAGGTAAAAGGCTCTTCAAGGGTGAAAAAATTAGTATGTTGGATATCGTTATAGGTTGCAATTCATATTGGTTTTAGGTGTTGGAAGAAGTAGTCGATGTGAAGCTAGTTGACTCAGGTACATTTCCAAGTTTCCACAAGTGGCTTCGTGATTTCGAATAGCAGAAGGGGGTAAAGGAGAGGACTTCTAAAGTTAAAGTTTTTTTTTTTCTGAAGAGAATTTTTTTGTTGTCTCATAGGTACTGTAGATACAAAAACTGTTACTACCTTAAGATCTGTGATGATGCCTCGCAATCTCCTCTCCTTGTGCCCTTAGGTGTGCCTGCAACAACATCACTCCAACGTCTAAGTCAGGAGTTTAATATAAAAATTAATCTCCAATTTAGAAGGGGGAGAACTTTTGATACCTCTGTCCATCTATTTATAGAGATGAAACCCTAAGATCCCTTTAGATCCTATTATCGATTTTACCATTATCCAATTTATAAAGGAATTTTAGAACATATCTAATCAATATCTCGACCTCATATATTCCTTCTTCCTTGGAATTTTCCCTTACTAATATTTTAACCCCTTTTGATATGATCCATGATTTTCTCCAATTGAGATCCAAACCCATGGTTGGTTTGTGACCGAGCCGTCGAGCTTACCCTCGTATATCCATATCAAACTTAAATCCCTAAGTGCCACATGTTACCCCTTAGTACCTAACGAGAAATATCCTCCACAATACCCCATATCAGGGATTTTGACTTTTAGTTCAAGCGTCCGAGAATAAATGGATGGTACCATGTGACATGTGGCTACATACTTTAGAAATTCTCATTTTGAGATCTAAGATTTGTTTAGTCAATTTACATGCCATGCGTCATCCACATGTTTTACCTTCGAAGGTGTGATGATTATATGACCTCAGTTTATTTGAACCATTGGTTTTGATACATGCCTCGACGTAGTTTTCTTTTATCAATACATTGTTTATTCCCTATTTTTTTTTGTCATTTTCCACTTATTGATTGGGTTTGGTACCATCATGAATTAAAACTCCTAAACCAATAGATATAACCCCTTAAAGTCGAGCTTAAACAAAAATCAATTAAACCCACCCTCAATGATTGGACTTGGCTCCCTTACAAACCAATTACAGTTTAGATAAATAATAGATGAACCGATTAAAATCCTAGATCGGGTTTAGACCCCATAACGATTCAAGATCTAGATAAATAATAGAAAAATTGATCGAAATCTTAGATTAGGTTTGGATCCTAGAACGATCTAAGACTTAGATAAATAACTGATCAAAGTCTTAAATTGAGCTTGGATTCCAAAATTATCCAAGACTTAGATGAATAACCAATCGAAGTCCTAGATCGAGCTCAGCTCCCAAAATGGGCTAAGGCTTTCGCTAAACCAACCCCCATACGATCAGACTTGACTCCTATAACAGGCCAAAGCTTTCGCTAAACTAACCCCACATAGTTGGGCTTGAATCCAACGATGGGCTAAGAATTTCGTTAGACCAACCTAATACAGTTGTGCTCGGCTCCCATGACAAGCCAAAACTTTCGCTAAACCAATCCCCATACAATCAGGCTTGGCTTCCATGACAAGTCAAGGCTTTAGCTAAACCAACCCCACACGGTCAAGCTTGGCTCCAATAATAAGATAAGACTTTCGTTAAACCAATCTCATACGGTCAGGCTTGATTCCTATGTATAGACATCTCATTTTTGTACTCGCCTGATTAATCAACTTGTCAACCCGATTGTGATGATTTCCAAAAATGGATTAATATTCCAATGTTTTTTGTTATTACTATATATGTTTCAGTAATTCAGATAAGGTATCTCAAGTAAGAAAAACTTTAGAAATCGCGCTACACTAGAAAAATATGATCCAAAAACATAGAAATCATCATTTTCAAACAAAAAAAAGTTTTACAAAAAAAAATCATAAAAAATGATCAAATTACCAAAATACCTCTAACATCAAATCATCTCTAGAGCCTACATTATGCTTAGGAAAAATCTTGTCGAATATATAAAACAACAAATTAAAATAAAATAAATTGTTTCATCAATTTTTATTAAATTTGACAAAATTATGAAAATACCCCTCATAAGGTCTATGATCATTTCACGTCGAAAACCCATAAGTGACACAAACTGATATTCCCATTGAATTCTTTACGTAAAACTGATTTCAAAATATCAAAAATCAACCTCTCAACTCAAAAGCCCTCTTTAAGGGTAAAACAATAATTTTTCAAATCCTAAAAATCAAAAATCTGAAACGAATAATTAAAACATTAATTAACGTAAACTGAAATCTTAATAAATTAAATTTAAAATTTCAAACATATAAAATCAATTAATTAAGTCTACGGGTCAAATTTTAAGTGGTGGCCCATTTATTTAAATGGGGCCCACATGTTATTTATTAAAGGATCCTCTATCTAAAATATAATTTAATAAAATCCCTTTCACTAAGGGTCCCAAAGAATTAAAATATAATTAGGGAGGTTCTCTAAAAAATTAAAAAATTCTCTCATTCTACGCAAGATTTAAAACCCTAATTAAAGAGACCTAGTAAAATTGAAAAACTCCACAACCTAAATTGGTAGGTCAAGAAAATCCTAGGAAAGAAATGCCAAAAACTCTCTCAAGTCTTCTTAAAACTCTAAATCTAAAATCCCAAGTCCTTACTTAACACCCAAACCCCATTTTTTACTTAAAAAACACCTAATAATCCTAAAAAATACCTAGAAATCCTCAAAATACCCAGAAAAGTCATAAAACATTTAGATCTAATAGGAGAATACCTCATTCCGGATATCAAAAGCGAATTTAGTGATGGAGACAAAAGTAGAAAGACTTACACAAAGAACGTTCTCCGCCAGTTTCTAAGGTAATCAACCGTTACAATCACCCAGGTAACAAAGATAATATTTTTGTTTTGATTTTTAGGTCATTATTTTTGCAATGTAATTTTTTTTGAGAAAGTAATAATCGGCGTTCGTTGGGCGGGATTGGTGCCTAACACCTTCCAATCCCATAATGTGATATTTGGACCCATTCTTTTTGCAGATCAATAATTTTTTATCTATTTTGAGCCATGTTTCAATTCCTAGAATGTAAAACTAGGTGACGACTTTAAAATATCAAAAAACGGATCTACACACGTGAATCAAGGGCGCTTTTAGTTGCAACTCCACCAGGGATAGTTTTTGAAGATCAAACTTGAAAATTTTCAAATATTGGTGCATTGCTAAATTGACCTAGTTATTTTATTTATTTATTTATTTATTTTTTTTTTTTATTCTTTTGACTTGAATGTGGACCATTTGTTTGGTTTTTGGGTATTTTAGTTTTTTTTTTTTTTTTTCCTATGATCCTCACTTGTGATGATCCTAAAAAATTCAAGAATTCAAAAAGTTAGTTAATTGAGGATATACTAATAATTGTTGGGAGAATGAGCCATGATTTTCTTTCTTGCTGTACGTGGTGAAGAAAAGTAAAAAATAAATTTTTTTTTCAATCAATGCTATTGTTTGTGTTGCTGTTGGTAACAACAACAAAAAAAAAATTATTGTTCTTTTTTCTCGTTCTCTTGCACGTTAAAAGAAATAAAAGAATAGAAACGGAAATAGAGAGAAGAGAGCTTCGTTTTATCGCGAAAAATCAGTTTTCAGGTCAGAAAAAACTGACCTAATCATGCCGTATCTAGTTCGCGATCATCTCTTCATCGGCAACATCAGTGACGCAGTAGAGATTCTCCAAAATGGGAGCATAGAAATCACACATATTCTCTCTCTCTCTCTCTCTCTTGAGCTCTACATCGATATGTTTCTTCTCTCAATGGCGTTCTGGTATTTCGATCCCAACGAAAGAACTACGGAAAGTTTTGTTTGAAGGATCTGAAGATGTTGGTGGTGATAGTTCGAACAAGTCCGAATCGACAGAGAAGATCTTGTGTATTGTTGAATTTGCTGGAAAGGATTTGAAGCTGGTGAGAATGGCAGTTCCATTGAGGGATATGGAGAATGTGAATTTATTGGATTATTTGGATGTTTGTTTGGATTTCATTGAGGAGAGTAGATTTCAATTCATTGCTTCGCAGGTGTATCAAGAAGTGTGGCAATCATTACTGCATATCTTATGAGAACTGAAAAACTGTCGCAAGAAGATGCACTTGAATCTTTAAAGCAAAGTTGTAAGTTTGGTTGCCCCAATGATGGTTTTCTAGAGCAGTTATAAATGTTTGAAGATATGGGTTTTAAAATTGATCATGCAAGCTCCATATAACCAAAGGGATTACTAACAGCCCTCTCTATAGCTAAGGAGATAATAAATTTTTTTTCTATTGTCAAACCAATTTGTACCTGTAACACACCATCGGTATGTTTATTAATTCTTTCTTTGATAGCAAACAAATTGGGTTCAAATCTGGGTTAAAGGTGATTATGAGGTACTTTTAATCTTTGTGTCTTTTTCTATCATTTGGTTTCTCATTTGGATTTTTTGGGCTATAATTGGGTTCTCTCCAATTTGATCTCTAATAACCCTTTTTTTCTGGGTTCTTTTTATTTTTGAGTTTCCTTGGATTAGATGGAATATAAGAAGGGTACAAGAAGAGAAACCCATTGATCATAATTGTTTGATTATAATTTAAGCCAAGCCTTTGTAATTTAAGGAGAATATTGAGATTGCAATTTATTTAAGCCAGAGTTTTGTAACGTTTGAAGAGTGTGTTTTAATCCTGGAGAGTCAGGATCAAGCACTACCCTTCAAATTTCTGATTTTTTTTAAAGCTGCAATGGCACCCCAACTTCTATTTATTACACCCCAGTTACAAATAAAGAAAGAAAGTGAATGGTTCAAATTTCTCTATTTCTAGACTTTTGCGGTTATTTTAATATGATTGAGTTATCTTTTTTGGGTTCTCTCTAATTTGATCTCTAATAATTCGTTTTTGGGATATTTTATCATAATCAGGTTCTCTCCAATTTGATCTCTAATAATTCGTTCTTGGGATATTTTATCATAATTAAGTTCTCTCCAATTTGATCTCTAATAAACTTTTTTTTTTTTTTTTTGAATTATCTCATTTGATTCTGTCCAATTTTCTTCGATGTTTTCTGGGTTCTTTTTGTTTTGGGTTTCCTTGGATTAGATAATGTAAGAAGGGTACAAGAAGAGAGACCCATTGATGACAATTGTTTGATTATAATTTAAGCCAAACCTTTGTAATTTAAGGAGAATGTTGAGATTATAATTTAACCAAATCTTTGTAACGTTTTAAGAGTGTGTTTAATCTTGGACAGTCAAGATTAATCGCTAACCTTCAATTTTCTGAATTTTTGTTAAAGCTTATATTGGCACCCAAACTTTTACTTATTACACCCCTATTACAAATAAAGAAAGCAAGTGAATGGTTCAAATTTCTATTTTTTTGGGTTTGGATTTTGTAGGAGAATGTTGTTTGGATGTGTTTAGGATTTTATATGAAGGAGAATGTTGAGATTATAATTTAAGCTAAACCTTTGTAACATTGTAAGAGTGTTTTAATCTTGGAGAGCCAGTATCAATCACTACCCCTCAACACAACACAACCTTCAAATTTCTGGATTTGTTAGAGCTGCTATTGGCACCCTGAATTTTACTTATTACACCCCAGAATAAAGATAGTGGTTGAATGGTTCAAATTTCTATTTTTTTGGGTTTGGGTTTTATAGGAGAATATGTGTTTAGGATTTTATGGGAAGGAGAATGTTGAAACTGTAATTTAAGCCAAACCTTGGTAACAATCAAAGAGTGTGTCTTAATCTTTAATAGGGTGTAGAATAAGTAAAATTTGAGATGCCAATAAAAATTTCCTTTTTAAAATTTTGTGGTATTTTATTGGTGTGTTCTAATGGCCAAATTAATTGTAAACAACAGTTAAAGTTGTTCAATGATTTCTCTTTTGAATAAAATTCTTGAACCCAATTTTTCAAATATGTGTTGATTTCAATTTTGTGGGGTTGGGTTCCATCTTCCAAATGTGGGTGTAATGTGAAGGGTTGTGTTCTTCTGTTTTTTAGTTGTTGTTGTATCATCTTCTCTGTGATAATGCTTTAAATTGGCAATTTTTGTAGGAAGTGTGAAAAGGATTTCCTCGGATTATCTAGAAGAAGTGGTAATCTCAGTCGTTTATAGAATTTTTGTATAATGTTAGATTACATCAAAATGCTTCTCTTTGATCAAAATATCATAATGGTTAGCTTATAGATTAGCACTTTTGTGTTTAATCATTTCGTTCACAATTTCACTTAGTTGAAACTATTATAACTTTAGTTTACTATTAAAATTGTTTGAATGTGTTATAATGCTTTGTGATGTTGGGAGTCTTCAACATTTTCTAGTTTGAAGTGGACTGTTGGAGTTAATTACTCTGCTATATTTCATGTTCATCATCAAGTAAAGATGGTTCTACAATCTCAAGTGAGTCCCTTGGGAGTCTTCAACAATTTCTAGCCTCAAGTGTGGAATGTTGGAGTTATTACGATGTACCTATCATGGGAATGGAGGTTTAGTACTACTCGGGCATGCTGAGTGTAAAACAAGAAGCTAGCTTAACCTTCATATATAGGTATCATTTATCATTCTACATTGTCTTCTTACTGATACTGTTTTTCATTTATTTTTGGGTTTTTGATTGTCTACAGAGGTAGCTAAATTGCTAATTTATTTTCTGTTAATTTATATTTTTAAATTTGTTTCTTTGCAATAGTACTTCAATGATTATATTTTAGATCCAAATCATAAGGAAAATTTAAGTATTATAAAAAATAAAAAAAAGGGCAGTCATGCAACACATTATGGTGCGGATTGTCAATATGGAAGAGTACATGTAGGAACTTTTCACCACCATAATGTTGTGATGAACAATTTCATAATAGAATATATTATTTGAACATTGAGCTAATATATGATGTAATTAATCTACATGCATGGGTCATCTTATTAAGAAACTTTGTTGAATAAAATTTTGGTGAGAAGTCTTGAATCTAATGTATAAATTTGAATTAGAAAAATATTATATAAATCTGAAAGCGCCCTCGATCCACAGGGTGCGCGGATCCGCTTTTGACCCTTGAGGTTTGGGAGTCGCCACCTAGTTATTACGGTCTAGGAACCAAATTGACCCTACAATGGATAAAAAGAACTAATCTACCATAGAAATCTGAATCCGGGGATCATGTTACGGGGTTGGAAGGTGTTAGGCACCAACCCCCCCGGCCAATGCCGGTCTCTACTTATCCCAAATAGATCTACATTGCTAATGATAAACCTAGATTAAAAAAAATAAAAAAAATTACCTTTGATCTGCAAAAGTGTTATTCCCTCAGATCTGGTGAGAATGGCTCCTTGTACCGTATTCCTTACTTCGTTCTATCTCCGGATCTGATTCCTGATCTCCGAGGTAAGGTATTTTCTCTTCTTGGATCTGGGTACTTCGAATTTGTTGTGGATTTTTGAAAGTTTTTGAGAGGTTTTTGGGTGTTTTTTAGGCTAAAATCGAGTAGGGGTGTTAGGGAAGGAGTTGGGGCTCTAAAATTAGGGTTTTGGGGAGGCTATGGAGGCTTCTTTACCTACTTTTCCTAGGGTTTTTTCTTTGATACGAAAATAGGGTGTGGAGGCTCCTATTTATAAAGTTTTTAGAAGCATTTAGGGTTTGATTAGGGTTTCTTTTAGGGTTTCAATTAGGGTTTTGACTTGGTCTTTAGGGTTTTAGGGTTTTGATTTTAGTCTTATGAGATTGACTTGATTAGTTTTAGATTAGGGTTTGGATTTAGGGTTTTGACCTTAGTCTTATGAGATTGACTTGATTAGTTTAGATTAGGGTTTTGATTTAGGGTTTTGACCTTAGTCTTATGAGATTGACTCGATTAGTTTAGATTAGGGTTTTGACTTTAGTCTTAATTGATTGACTTTTAATATCTTGACTTTTGTCTTGCTTAATTGACTTTAATTTTGACTTCAGTCTCACTTGATTGACTTTAATACCTTGACTTCAGTCTTGCTTGATTTACTTTTAATTTTTGGAGAACCCCCCTCTAAAATATCTTTAATTCTTTGGACACCCAAATGGAGGGGTCCTTAAAGAAATATCCCACGAACCCTCAACAATTTTGCCTGAGAGTCCAATTAATCGATTTTTGAGGTTCAAAATTTTGAATTAATTTCATTAATGTTTCACTTTACATATTAATGTTTTATTTATTAATTTCGAATTTTTTAATTATGAAAATTGTGAATTACCGTTTTGCCCCCGGAGAGGACTTTTCACGTTTCAAGTCGGTTTTTAATGTTCTAGGATGTTTTAGAATCGGTTTTTCATAAGGAATTCAATGACAATGTTGGTTGTGTCATTTATGAAAATTTTTATGTGAAATTATTGTGAACTTTATGAGGGGCATTTTCGTAATTTTGTCAAATTCTGTTAAAATTGGTGAAATGATTTATTTGATTCCGATTTGTTTTTTATGTGTTCGAGAGAGTTTTCCTAAGCGTAATGTAGGCTCTGGGTTGTTTTGAGGTTAGGGGTATTTTGGTAATTTAATCATTTTTAGTGATTTTTATCGTGAAGCTTCTTTTTGGTTTGCAAAGTGATGATTTCTATGTTTCTGGGGTCGTATTTTCCTAGCGTAGCGTGGTTTCTAAGTTTTGTCAGTTCGAGATACCTCATCCGTATTTCTAAAACATATCTGGTAACAAAATAAAGTATTGGAATAGACATCCATCATTGGGAACCTTTGCGATCGGGTCGACGACTTGATTAATCAGGCGGATGCAAAAATGGGGTGTCTACAGATGCCCCTCTTTGGCAGAGGGTTGAAGCAAACTAGATAGCAAATCTATCTTGATAGATAGTGCAATATCCGAATGCCAAAGCTAGTGACAGTTCATTTTGCAGCCTGATTTAGCAATTCGTCGGGGTATTCGGATCATTGAGCGTAAAACTCTCCCCGAACTAGAAAAATGTCAAGTCCTTGAGCGCGAGCTCTCACTGGTAGTGTCAGATCCTTGAATTTTAAAAAAATTCTCCTTGACTGATATAACAACTGTGCAAGTGTGTGGACTCAAAATATTAGATAGATTGCAAAGAGTTTGAGTTGGAAATGAGTCAAATCTGAGCATGAAGTAAATATAAACTGAGCATAATTCCAAGAAAACCCTTGGCGGCATCTGAGCATAATTCCGAGAAAACCCTCGGCGGTAACTGAGCATAGTCCCGAGAAAACCCTCGGCGGCATCTGAGCATAATTCCAAGAAAACCCTTGGCGGCGTCTGAGCATAGTTCCGAGAAAACCCTCGGCGGCGTCTGAGCATAATTCCAAGAAAACCCTAGGCGGCGTCTGAGCATAGTTCCGAGAAAACCCTCGGCGGCGTCTGAGCATAATTCCAAGAAAACCCTTGGCGGCGTCTGAGCATAGTTCCGAGAAAACCCTCGGCGGCATCTGAGCATAATTCCAAGAAAACCCTTGGCGGCGTCTGAGCATAGTTCCGAGAAAACCCTCGGCGGCATCTGAACATAATTCCAAGAAAACCTTGGCGGCATCTGAGCATAGTTCCGAGAAAACCCTCGGCGGCATCTGAGCATAATTCCAAGAAAACCCTTGGCGGTATCTAAGCATAATTCCAAGAAAACCTTGGCGGCATCTGAGCATAGTTCCGAGAAAACCTTCGGCGGCATCTGAGCATAATTCCAAGAAAACCCTTGGCGGCATCTGAGCATAGTTCCGAGAAAACCCTGGGCGGCATCTGAGCATAATTCCAAGAAAACCCTTGATGGTATCTGAGCATAATTCCGAGAAAACCCTCGGCGGCATCTGAGCATAATTCCAAGAAAATCCTTGGCGGCATCTGAGCATAATTCCGAGAAAACCCTCGGCGGCATCTGAGCATAATTCCAAGAAAACCCTTGGCGGTATCTGAGCATAATTCCGAGAAAGCCCTCGGCGGTATCTGAGCATAATTCCAAGAAAACCCTTGGCGGCATCTGAGCATAGTTCCGAGAAAACCCTCGGCGGCATCTGAGCATAATTCCGAGAAAACCCTTGGCGGTATCTGAGCATAATTCCGAGAAAACCCTCGGCGGTATCTGAGCATAATTCCGAGAAAATCCTCGGCGGTATCTAAGCATAATTCCAAGAAAACCCTTGGCGGCATCTGAGCATAGTTCCGAGAAAACCCTCGGCGGCATCTAAGCATAATTCCAAGAAAACCCTTGGCGGCACTTGAGCATAATTCCGAGAAAACCCTTGGCGGTATCTGAGCATAGTTCCGAGAAAACCCTCGGCAGCATCTGAGCATAATTCCAAGAAAACCCTTGGCGGTATTTGAGCATAATTCTGAGAAAACCCTCGGCGGTATCTGAGCAAAATCCAAGAAAACCCTTGGCGGTATCTGAGCATAATTCCGAGAAAACCCTCGGCGGTATCTGAGCATAATTCCAAGAAAACCCTTGGCGGCATCTGATCATAGTTTCGAGAAAACCCTCGGTGGCATCTGAGCATAATTCCAAGAAAACCCTTGGCGGTATCTGAGCAAAATCCAAGATAACCCTTGGCGGTAACTGAGCAAAATCCAAGATAACCCTTGGCGGCAACTGAGCAAAATCCAAGATAACCCTTGGCGGAAACTGAGCAAAATCCAAGATAATCCTTGGCGGCAACTGTAGATACCCCATTTTTGCATCCGCCTGATTAATCAACTCGTCAACCCGATTGCAATGATTCCCAATGATGGATGTGTATTCTATTGCTTTATTTTGTTACCAGATATGTTTCAGAAATCCGGATGAGGTATCTCGAACTGACAAAACCTTAGAAACCACGCTACGCTAGGAAAACACAACCCCAGAAACATAGAAATCATCACTTTGCAAATCAAAAAGAAGCTTCACGATAAAAATCACTAAAAATTGATCAAATTACCAAAATACCCCTGACATCAAAATAACCCTAGAGCCTACGTTACGCTTAGGAAAACTCTCTCGAACACATAAAATAACAAATCGGAACCAAATAGATCATTTCACCAATTTTAACAGAATTTGACAAAATTACGAAAATGCCCCTCATAAAGTTCATAATCATTTCACATAAAAATTTTCATAAAGGATACAAACCAACATTTCCATTGAATTCCTTACGAAAAACCGATTCTAAAACATCCTAGAACATTAAAAACCGACTTGAAACGTGAAAAGTCCTCTTCGGGGGCAAAGCGGTAATTTCACAATTTTAATGATAAAAAATTCCGAAATTAATAAATAAAATATTAAATAATTAAATTTAAACATTAATGAAATTAATTTAAAATTTTGAACCTAAAAAATCGATTAATCGGACTCTCAGGCAAAATTGTTGAGGGTTCGTGGGATATTTCTTTAAGGACCCCTCCATTTGGGGGTCCAAAGAATTAAAAATATTTTAGAGGAGGGGTTCTCCAAAATTAAAAGTAAATCAAGCAAGACTGAAGTCAATGTATTAAAGTCAATCAAGTGAGACTAAAGTCAAAATTAAAGTCAATTAAGCAAGACTGAAGTCAAGATATTAAAAGTCAATCAATTAAGACTAAAGTCAAAACATTAAAAGTCAATCAAATAAGACCAAAAGTCATAATAGAATTCTAATTAAATAATAACTCTATCTAATAGAGTTCTAACTTAAAATAATTCTACTTAAAACAATTTGAATTAAAACACAATTCTACCTAAAACAATTCTAATTAAAACACAATTCTACCTAAAACAAGTCAAACTAAAACACAACTCTAATTAAAAGATCTCTAATTAAACACTAACTCTATCCAAATCAACCCCTAAAAACATCTATAAATAGAGGTGCTCACACCCTATTTTCGTATCAAATAATAAACCCTAAGATAAGTAGGTCTAGAAGCCCCCATAGCCCCCTATAAACCCTAGTTTTGGAGCCCCAACTCCTTACCTAACATCCCCCCTTCAATTTTAGTCTAGAAAACGCCTAAAAGCCCTCCAAAAACACCCCCAAATCCGTAACAAACTTGAAGAGTTCAGATCCAAAAGCAAGGAGATACCTCGGTCTAGGAGATCCGAAGTCAAATCCGGAGACAGAACGAAGCAAGGGAGCACGGTACAAGGAGCTCTTTTTGTTAGATCTGAGGGAACAAAGTCCTTGCTATCGGAAAGGTAAATTTTTATTTTTATTATTTTTATCTAGGTTTTAGCAATGTAATTTACTTGGGAATTTAGTAGAGACCGGCTTTGGCCGGGCGGGGTTGGTGCCTAACACCTTCCAATCCCGTAACATGATCCCCGAATTCAGTTTTTTTGGTTTTAGATTAGTTTTTATCTGTTTAGAGTCATTGATCGGTTCCTAGACCGTAATAACTAGGTGGCGACTCCCAAACCTCAAGGGTCAAAAGCGGATCCGCGCACCCCGCGGATCGAGGGCGCTTTCAGCAACTGAACAAAATCCAAGATAACCCTTGGCGGAAACTGAGCAAAATCCAAGATAACCCTTGGCGGCAACTGAGCAAAATCCAAGTTAACCCTTGGCGGAAGCTGAGCAAAATCCAAGATAACCCTTGGCGGCAACTGAGCAAAATCCAAGTTAACCCTTGGCGGCAACTGAGCAAAATTGACAAAGGAATGAAGGACTTTTGGGAAAAAAAGAATGAATTTGGAAAAGACTGATTAGAGTGAATTGAATAAATCTGGAAGATACTGAATCTGGAAGAGAAATGATCGAATCCAGGAATGATTGGATCTGGGAATACCATATTAGTTGATTTCTGGACATAGTCAAATGTGAGATCCGAAGTGCTTTTGTTTGAACCTCAAGGATTTATCCAAAAATTTTATGAATTTAAAACCTGAGTTTTTATTTCTTTTGAACCTCAAGAGTTTTTTGAAGAACTGTTATCAAGAAGGTAACCTTAAGTTTGAGGTTTTTAGGATTAACATTGCTCCAAGAACAAAATATCCATAGTTTGACAATAAACATGGCATTGAACACATCATTAAAAAATGCCCCTAGTATAAGGGGGAAAATTACATATCTAGAGGAAAAAGAAAAAAATGCCCCTTGTATGAAGGTTTGAAATATTTGATTACCACAAGCGCAATAAAGATCCAACTTTTAATTTTGATTAATTTTATTAAAGATTTTCAGTCAGGCTCAAGAGAACAAAATGTTTCCTTTTGAGACTCATCATAGAATTCACCATTCTCTCCATTGGTTCACTTGGGGAAGTAAGAATTTTCAGATCGATCGTAGACAAGATACTTGTGGCTTCTGAATTTATGCCAGGTTTAAGCTGAGTATTGAACTTGATTATTCGGATTTCTGATGTTTCAGCTCGAACTGTTCTCAGCTTGGGATTTTCTTTTGTTTTTCTTTGTTGCTCTAACTTTTGCCTAGATCGCCTTTTCAGATTTTCAATCTAGCGAGCTTGCTCTAACTTTTGCCTAGATCGCCTTTTCAGGTTTTCGATCTAGCGAGCTCTTCTTTTTTTTCTTTGCTCTAATTGTTGCCAAAGTTGTTCTTTTAGATTTTCAACCTTGCGAGCTGGCCTTAATTTTTGCCTAAGTCGCCCTTTTCGGGTTTTCAACTTAGCAGGCTTCATCATTTTTTATCTTTTTATATATATATATTTTTTTGTCTCTGAACTTCTGGAGTTGCTGCCTGATCATGCTTTGCTATCTTCCTTGACTTTTCGCACGGTACTTAGGAGGACTTTCATGGGTAGGCTTAGGACTGGGTATAAAAAGAAAGAAATTTTGAGGCTCAAAAACCCAAATGCCCCTTGTGTGGCATTTCCTTTTCAATTGTTTTCTTTTACCTTAAATTTTCTTCCCCATTTTGGATTTCTTTTTCTTTTGAATTTTTTTCTTAATTTTTTTATTGTGTGGGGAACTAGATTTTTTTATTTTGATGTGATCGGGCCTGAAGTGACTTCTCAGGTTGCCTACGTACCCCAAAATTTTGGGATCAGACCAAAACGTAGTTCGAATCTTCCCTCCCCTAGGTTAGGTGATCGGGCTAAGAAAGAAAAAGGCATAATTTTTCTTTTTGAAAAAGGTTGCAAAGGGGTTGAGAAAGGATATATTGAACTGGATAATAGGAGAATTGATTCGGTCAAAGATGACCTCCTTAAATGTAGTACCACTTGATCTGGTCAAGGTTGGTTGGTTCTGGTAGTTCACCTCTATCATGATCTTAAAGTCTGACGACTTTTCCAGACAGTATTTCCTTAATGAATGAATTTTTCCAATTTAGACTTTCTCCTATAATCGAGGAGGAGTGTTCAATTTTCTTTGAAGTCTGATAGTTAAATCTTTGACTTGTAAATGATGAGCTTTGACCTTCTTGTCAAATGCACTGGTGACTCTTCTTAGATAAGCTTGCACATGGTACAGGGCTTTAACTCGTTTTCTTTGATCAAGTTTAATTCTTCATACTGCTGACGAACCCAATCTGTTTCTAACAAATGATTTTCTGACAAGACCCTGAGAGACGAAATTTCCATTTCAACTGGCAAGACTGTTTCCATGCCATACACTAAGGAGTAGGGAGTAACTTCACTAGAGGATCGAATTGAAGTTCGATATGTCCATAGCGTGAATGATAATTTTTCTAACCAATCTCGATGTGATTGTCACATTTTCCTGATGATAGTCTTGAGACTGTTACTGACTGCTTCAACCGTTCCATTGATCTGAGAACGGTAGGGGGATGATTTGTGCTGCCGGATCTTCAACTTTAAACATAGAGTAATGATTTATGCTTTGAAGCACGACCCATTATCAGAGATTAGTTCAAAAGGTACTCCCATATCGACTGATAATATATGATTTGAAACTCAAGATGTAGTGAGGATAGCACTGATACATTTTTATAACATCTTCTTTGATTCCATTGATATAGACGAGTATCCATTCCATGTTGAATAACACCCTAACTTGTACCTAGCATACCCTCATATGATCACACGAACAAGTCTTTTGAAATTTCTGAGTCAATTCATTATCCCCTTGTGTTCCTCTAGAGATAAGATGGTTTCTATTTGAATCTCTTTAGGAATTTATTTTTCTTCCGAGGTCAATGACCTTTGTTTTCTTGAGCCCGACTCTTATCTTCTTGCTCAGGAGGGGGTTCCTTATTAGAGGAATTAACTCGTTAATGCGCTCGAGGTATTCAAAAATTTCCTTTATCCAATCAAATTCAGAAGGGGCGATAAACACCTCTATAGACTCAACGAACTAACTTGACTCAATAAGAAAGAGTAGACTCAATCTAAGGAGGACATGACCTTGCTAGGAAAAAGGACTCGAGTTAACCCAAATGACTCATGAAAACTCAAGACTACCCAAAACGGGCTTGATGAGAACTGAGACATTGCTTACAACCGGTAGGATTGAAGCACTATGATTTTCAAAGAACAACTGGATGATATTGAGAAATTTTGAGGTCATTTCTGACTGTTGACTTGATATTGACGTTTACTCTAACTGACCGGATTTACAACTCTAGCTAGACGATAGACGATTTAGATACAATGATAACCCTTAACCTCTTTGAAGGTGAATTTAACCAATTTCAGTGTCACCCCCTTGATAACATTTTAAATGAATCCTGAGATTTTATTGAATTCTGTGCACCAATCCATTAAAAAGTTCATCCATTTAATGATTATTCAGAAGAAAAATAATTTTACTGCACTCTTGAAAAATATTGACAAATAATGTTTTCATTGAATAACAACTTCAAACATATTTCAATAATTTTTCATGCAATTTTCCTTCATTTTCTTTTCTTTTGATAAACATTTTCTTCTGAAAAACATTTTTTTTCTGAAAAATAATTTTTATTTGGAAAATCTTGTTCTTATGGAAAATATTTTCTAGAAAACACTTTTTTCTTAGAAAACATTATAACACTTTTTCTGGAAAACACTTATTTTGGAAAATACTTTTTCTAGAAAATACTTTCCCTTCGTAAACCATTTTTCTTCTTTGAAAATTTGATTTCTATTTCGATTTAAATGTCCCGGTCCATCAGGATTGTTGGATCGAGTTGGGCTGGGTCATTTGTAAGAGATGGATTTTTTATTGGGTCGGTGCACTCATTTTGATTTTCAAAAATAACATTTTTTATCCTTGAGGACAATCATACACTCTGATCTCATCATTCACATACATTCATTTCATCATTCACATGCATTCTGATCTCATCATTCACATACATCTATATCAATCACAAAGTCTCATAAGATTCCATTCAATGAACCACCCGGGAACACCCACGATAAGTTCGAGTCGTGACCTACTAGGAAGGTTTCTAGACTCTAAGCTTACTACGTGCAATGCATTTTTATCTGGCCACCCTTGCCTAAGCACACCTATATACCTTTCGATACGTGGTGACTTGGTTTGATATACCGTATAGGTGATAATCTAAAACCTCAATTCACTTCTCTGAAGCCAAAAACAGCCAGTTTGATCTCCAGTTGAGAGGTGGCGCACAATGCTGAGCAAGGGCCCACTTAAATACCTCTCGTCTAGAATAGACGTAGTCTATCCCCCTCGTACAGTAGGGTACAGCGGGGCAAAATCTTGCTTAGGCACCGATTTTGACCAAGAAGTGCAATTGATATACTTAGATTACCTTTTATACCTACGGGTACGAGTCAAGAGTTGTAGCTTTCATAAATGGTTTGGCATCCCACGAGGGGACCGACCACGTACTAGTACTACGTTGGCAATCGGGACATGTGACTGTGTGGCTTACAATAGGTCAAAGGCTCAGGTCGCTCCAGCCTGGGTGCATCAATATACTTTTCAGAATCACCTGATCAGATGGCATCGATGCCCCCAGTTTGATATACCCTAAGGTATGTGACTGGAGTTGTGGGTTTCATGAATGACGTCGCATCTCCGAAGAGACCGGGCCACGCACTAGTGCCACGTTGGCTAAATGGGATGTGTAAGTGAGTAAAACAGTAAACGTGCATGTGGTGTGTGCAAAACAGGGTGGGGTGTACCCGGGGCCTTTTTCAAACAAATGGGCCCATCGGCTTGATCAAAACACAACATATATTCAAGCATCAAGTATCCAAAAATCAATAGATCATACCAATCGAATTATCAAAGATTGAATAAATGCATATGACGAGAGCCAGCATAACATATTAAATCAATAGCATCAAACGACGAAGGAAGAACTGATCATGATCAAATATGCATATATCATGGTAAATGATGCATTAAGAAAATGTGCCATGTCAAATGAGAGTAAAATAGTTCAATTAAGTTGAACATCATGACCCAACTTCCAAATATCAACAAAAGTGTGATATGACAAAATTTTACTTGAAAAATTACCACATGAAAATATGGAGAAATTCTATCAATAACACATCACGTGATGCACTAAGGATTCAATTGAGGTAATGCTTTGCTTTAACAATTTCACACAATTTGTTAACTTTTTTTTTTTTTTTTTGAATGAGCTAGTCTTACTAGCTTAGTAAGATTTTCTTTTTACTACGAGTCATTGACCTCGTCACGTGACATTTAAGAGTGATTCAATGTCACGTACTTATGGAGGGTGAAAGTCTAAGAACTTAAAAAAAAAAAAGTATTTTAAGAAAATTCTTTTTATTTGAGTGTTGATTTTAAATTTGATTTTTTAATCGCCCATTTTCAAAACAATGGGTGCGCGGATCCGCTTTTGACCCTTGAGGTTTGGGAGTCGCCACCTAGTTATTACGGTCTAGGAACCAAATTGACCCTACAATGGATAAAAAGAACTAATCTACCATAGAAATCTGAATCCGGGGATCATGTTACGGGGTTGGAAGGTGTTAGGCACCAACCCCACCCGGCCAATGCCGGTCTCTACTTATCCCAAATAGATCTACATTGCTAATGATAAACCTATATTAAAAAAAATAAAAAAAATTTACCTTTGATCTGCAAAAGTGTTATTCCCTCAGATCTGGTAAGAATGGCTCCTTGTACCGTATTCCTTACTTCGTTCTATCTCCGGATCTGATTCCTGATCTCCGAGGTAAGGTATTTCCTTCTTGGATCTGGGTACTTCGAATTTGTTGTGGATTTTTGAAAGTTTTTGAGAGGTTTTTGGGTGTTTTTTAGGCTAAAATCGGAGTAGGGGTGTTAGGGAAGGAGTTGGGGTTCTAAAATTAGGGTTTTGGGGAGGCTATGGAGGCTTCTTTACCTACTTTTCCTAGGGTTTTTTCTTTAATACGAAAATAGGGTGTGGAGGCTCCTATTTATAAAGTTTTTAGAAGCATTTAGGGTTTGATTAGGGTTTCTTTTAGGGTTTCAATTAGGGTTTTGACTTGGTCTTTAGGGTTTTAGGGTTTTGACTTTAGTCTTATGAGATTGACTTGATTAGTTTTAGATTAGGGTTTGGATTTAGGGTTTTGACCTTAGTCTTATGAGATTGACTTGATTAGTTTAGATTAGGGTTTTGATTTAGGGTTTTGACCTTAGTCTTATGAGATTGACTCGATTAGTTTAGATTAGGGTTTTGACTTTAGTCTTAATTGATTGACTTTTAATATCTTGACTTTTGTCTTGCTTAATTGACTTTAATTTTGACTTTAATCTCACTTGATTGACTTTAATACCTTGACTTCAGTCTTGCTTGATTTACTTTTAATTTTTGGAGAACCCCCCTCTAAAATATCTTTAATTCTTTGGACACCCAAATGGAGGGGTCCTTAAAGAAATATCCCACGAACCCTCAACAATTTTGCCTGAGAGTCCAATTAATCGATTTTTGAGGTTCAAAATTTTGAATTAATTTCATTAATGTTTCACTTTACATATTAATGTTTTATTTATTAATTTCGAATTTTTTAATTATGAAAATTGTGAAATTACCGTTTTGCCCCCGGAGAGGACTTTTCACGTTTCAAGTCGGTTTTTAATGTTCTAGGATGTTTTAGAATCGGTTTTTCATAAGGAATTCAATGAGAATGTTGGTTTGTGTCATTTATGAAAATTTTTATGTGAAATTATTGTGAACTTTATGAGGGGCATTTTCGTAATTTTGTCAAATTCTGTTAAAATTGGTGAAATGATTTATTTGGTTTCAATTTGTTATTTTATGTGTTCGAGAGAGTTTTCCTAAGCGTAACGTAGGCTCTGGGGTTGTTTTGAGGTTAGGGGTATTTTGGTAATTTAATCATTTTTAGTGATTTTTATCGTGAAGCTTCTTTTTGGTTTGCAAAGTGATGATTTCTATGTTTATGGGGTCGTATTTTCCTAGCGTAGCGTGGTTTCTAAGTTTTGTCAGTTCGAGATACCTCATCCGTATTTCTAAAACATATCTGGTAACAAAATAAAGTATTGGAATAGACATTTATCATTGGGAACCTTTGCGATCGGGTCGACGACTTGATTAATTAGGCGGATGCAAAAATGGGGTGTCTACAAAATCATACAATAAGAATAGTTGGAATGAACTTATCACATTGAGTGATTGAGGCACGGAGAAGCCACAGTGCAGTCGATCTCAGATGATCAATTTTCAAGATTCAATAGTCACAAGTCTATTAACCGTGCACTCGGAAATAACCAACATTTTATGAACTTGGTCAAATCGGTCGGTGTACAAGCAGTGAGAATTAGAAGAACAAAAGAGAGGGATATCAAAAGTTTATGTTTGCAGCCTGTATTTCTAAATACAGAACTCTTGGGCATACTCCTCTTTTATAATAGTTAAAGCCCAAATGGTATAAAGAAGCTGAATGGTTTAATGAATTACAGAGAGAGGCGTTTGGGCCTATATTAATCCGTTTTTGAATGTTGGGAAATCCAAACGGTCAACAGAGATTAATTCTAACGATTAGATAGATCAATAGTTAAGATGAGATCTTTAAGTAAAAAAATGATCAAACAAATTTGAGTAAAATTGGGCTTTCATGCCTACTTCTAACTCATGTTTTGAAAAATGTTTTGCCAAAAAGTTAGCCATTGAACGCTACCCATATATATATATATAGTGTTTGGCACCAAGTAATTTATTGGGCAGACCTATCTGTTGCAATTTTATTACAAAAACTCCCTTACCTTATCTTGTTTGTTAGTTGAGCAAAGGATATTTGATGAATCATGCTACCGTAACTAATTTAGTAAGATTTCAAATCTTACTAAGAATCTTGGGGCCCACATGTGTTATCAAATTAAGATCCTAAACAACAGACTTCCAGGTTTCATGAAAAAACTCAGATTCAAAAGAAAATATTTTAGAAAAAAAACCTTTTTGAACTTAATCGTAGGTGTTGAAATGAATGGTTATCGAACTCCCAAATTTAAAATTAAAATGCAATAGTGAAAATTAACATTTTTTTTTTTTTCGAATAATTTTTTAAATTTCTTAGAATTTTGTACTTTATAAGCCTATGACATCAGGTCATATTTTTGGATGCCAATAATTGATTTAGTTAGAATCCAATCCAAGATATGTCAAGTAGCAAATTAATGGCATAAATTTGAATTTTACGCGTGGATCTCCAATCCAAGGTTTACTCAATAACAAACTTGATAAAGTAAGGTTTGGTGAGTAACAAAAGTTCACAAAGTAAGGTTTCCTTGGAGTTGTTAGATCTCTAGGGGAGGACGGTTCAGAGATTCCCTTGATAAAAGGGTGGAAGCAGGGGCGGAGCTGGTGGGGGCAATTGCCCCCACAGAACTTTGAGACACTCCTATATTTTCAACTAATTACATGTCCCATTTGTCCCCACTCCCTCACCTCTCTCCCCATTTGCCCCCACACCCTCACCTCCCTCCATTCAAGTTCTTCAACTATACAACTAATTATAGTTTGCCCCCACTACAAGAAAATCCTGGTTCCGCCCCTGGGTGGAAGCCCACTTGACATTTGATGTGATGGCATACAATTCTCACCAACTGGACCATACGGTTGGGGGATAAGATTGTGAAGGAGAGGGGTGTTTCTGTCATTTTATTATATTAGACACGAGCATCCTCTTAGAAATTAAAAAGGTAAAAAAGAAAAAATAATAAAATTAAAAAAGTATTACAGAAAAATGGGATAAAAAAAAGAAAAGATTGTAAAATTATAAGGATATTATTGAAAAAATAATGAGAGTACAATAAAAATCCGATAATATGAACCCTACTTGGAGTGAGCGTTTATACTCACAATTATAATTGAAGTGAGATTCATCATTGTGTTTTATTATATAATATTGGATTAGTTGGCTACTTATTGAGATGGTCATTGAAACGGATCATACCCAAAATTAGATCCATTTTAATCTGTTAACTACTAGTTCGAATCAAAGACTAGGATTCTATTAAGGACTTGGCCCAATAATGTATTTGAAATATGTAACTATTTGTATGAATTTATGATGTATATTATTATATATTTTATTAAATTGAATTGGATTGACTAAAAAATATTCATTTTTCATATCAAGAACCAAAACAATGCACATTATATTTGATTATATCCAAACTTAAAAATACAAGTTTGGGTGGTCTTACAAGTTTTTCTATCTGATTTGTACCAATTTTATGCCAGTCCAATCTGAATCCAATCTAGTGATACTCTTAGCTACTGACAAACATGATATATTAGTCGAAGCTATTAAGAAAGAATATGAGAGATATAAGAGAGAAATAAAGTTATACTAATTTATGCATTTTCAATGTATTTTTATTACAAATAAATAACCACACTCATATTAAATTATACAGAGGTTGTAAAACTTAAGAACATTTAGTACCATCAGCATATCACATGAACACAACTCCACATCATAGTTTCGATCGTTCAATCTTAACGGTTCATATCTTGACGAAGAACATGAGTCATCATCACTCCCTGAGTTTGTTTTTCCATATTACCATGCCATCCTACATGATCAAATTACCGATAAAAAAGATTTTAGAAAAATAACATTTAAAAAAAAAAATCATAGTATTTTTTTTTTTTATCTTTTATCAAAAAAGTCTTTATACCCATCACATAGTGTTTTTTTACCTTACCTTTTAACTTTCTTGTGAACCCTTCTGATAAAAGATTATGTTTTTTTGCAAAAAAATTATGAAAAACGCTAGAACTATATTATATTTCGGATTTACTTCATGTCGAAATTAAGGGATAAAGGAAAATTTAGCCAACTAGAAACCTTTTGAAAAGATTCTATAGGCTCATCAACTTTTCCTTACAACGCACCATTCTTTCTAAAAGTAAAGTCCTTTACATTAGATTGATGTCTTATAAGTAAAAAAATTGGTGTGTTATAAGCTCTCTTGACAAATAAAATCATTTCTATTCATTTTAAAATAAAAGGATATAAAGGTAAATTAAAATAGATACCATTTTTTTTGGGTAAAAATAAATAAAGACCAAAATGGATATAAAACCCTTTTGATAAGTATTTTTAAAAAATAACTACTGATTATTTTAAAAAATAAATAAATAAACGTTTTGGTAAAACACCCCTATGCTATCATACATAAATACATACCCAGAGACATGTCGAATCCTCAGGTTTTGAGCTCTCTATACTCCTGACATAAGGCGCAATACTCGCAAAAACAGTGAACAAGGCAATCGTTACAAGGAGTCTCCTTCAAGTGATACTGCTGCCTCAATTTTGATCGATAGAAGCATGAGTAGAAGCAAGCACAACAAACACAACCAGTAACAAAGTTGATCAATGTGTAAAGTGCTCCACTTGTTCCACAGGCTGCATCCACATATCATTAAAACAATTAATCTTACTTGTATCATTTTATTATTAAATTAAAAAAAAAACATTTATATATATATATATATATATATATATATATATATATATATAGGGAAGGGATCAGTAGACAAAATCTGAGACCAACATCCATACAAAATATCGTGGTCGTTGGATCACGATAAATCGAACGGCGCAGATCGGATTGAGAATTTGTAAACCCACGTGTGATTTAAATCACTTAAAATTTTTAGAAATTATAAACACCTCCCCGAACAATCACTAAACTCATATCAGATCTCTCTCTTCTCCTCTCTTCTCTCATCTCTTTCTCCTCAAACCCTAACCATCTCTCTCTCTCTCTCTCTCTCTCTCTCAACGTTCACTCTCGACGACGTAGATCAGGCACAGATTAGGCGGAAAAAAAATCATATTTCAGCTTCTCCTCGTTTTGCCTTTTGTAACTCAAACCCTAACGCTAAACGCAGATCAGATTTCTCTCATCTCTTCTCCTCGACTCACTACCGTTCCAACCATTGCGACGAAGAAGACGGAGACTTTGGCGAAGTTCATCTCAGACTTTGATTTCATCTGCGACACTATTGACTTCAACGACAACGACGGACAAAAAATTGATACATGTTCTTGCAGGGGGATACACCACCTCGAGTTTGTTTTTATGACTGTGAAATGGATGTTGAACCCCTGTTATCTTTAATTATATTGTGCAAAAGGTAAGCTTTACGATTTTCTTAATGCAGATTTGGTTGGCTTATAGATTATTCCTCAGAATTGATACCTGTTCTTGTTATTATTCCTGTTTTACTGTATGAGTTTTCACCTCTTTTTCATGATGGTCTAAAATCAGTCAACACCCTCTTCGTGCACGGTTAGTTATTGCACTTTTCTAAATCAATACCTGCCTCATCGACATTTTTTTTTTTTTTTTTTTTTGCCGTATTTTCAACATTAACAGAGACTCGTATCTTATGTTGGTGTTCTAAGAAGCATGAATAGAGCATTTATTCAGTTATGTTGAGTACCTTTTGTTGTTGTGAACTTTGTCAATTAAGCTAAGAAGGAAATTAAGAGAATGCTAACCTTCAATCATCTTTGTTATGCTTGGAAGTTATACCTATTCAATTCATTAACCCCACGTGTGAAAGGAGTTTCTCTGTGTTGCACATGGTCTGTTATTTGCATTTTAATTTTATTATTAGTTATGTTCTCAAATATTTTTCCCCCTCTGGAATGGAAACAGGGTCTAGAGTGTTGGATCAAAGGCGTTTGTATTATATGGAGTTATCTTTGTTTGAGGAAATACTGATTCGAGTTATTTTTATGTCTCAGTGGTAAAAATCATAAAAATGTAATGATAGTGTTGACGGGACATTTTTGGACAGTTCAATTGAGACTCGGTTGAATTGGTTTCAGTGTTGGCCAAGTTGGATACTGAACCTGAATTTCTTGGTTTCCACATATTTTGTATTTATATCTCATTATCGCCTTTTTTTCATCTGTATTGGTGGTCCATTCCATTGTTAATGGATATTCTCCACTGTATTGATGTGGTTGGGATTATTAATAGTAGGATAGAGTACCCTCCTCTAGGAATCCTAATCATTCATTATTGGTGTTTCTGTTTTGGTTTCAATTTATTTTATCTGATTCTGATTGTTGTGTTCGTATGAGTCTTGATTTCCAATTAATTGAGTTTAATTCTAGCCCAATTAACTACTCATCTCCTAAGATAATATCTTCAATTAATTCATGGTATCCTCCAACATGATAGTAAATAGTCCATGTTTTATTCCCTAGCTTACAATATGCCAAGCTATCTCTGAATCTATTTCTGAAGTCCTTTACACATACAATGGCTACAATGAATTTCTTTGATGGGTTTGATGGGAATTGGAGTGGACTAGATCAAATTGTTGTTAATTGGGTCTTTGGGTATCTGGTTTGGAAATTTATAGCTAAATTTGTTGGTGTCTAGGTACCCATGCGATGTTGTTGAAAAACTCGTATTGGAAGACACCCATTGTCGTCTAATCATGTAAAAATGGTTTTATTAGATTACTAACAGTGTTCTTTTATCGGATTAGACTCCGCAGATTTCTCATTTTCTTTATAGAAGTAGATTATTACAAGAGAACACAGACGGGAATGTTTGATTGCAATGGAAAAGATATTTGGAGATGACCAAAGCATTGAGGGCGATTTTGTCATGGTAATTGTATATTTATGCTCACTTTTGTCTCACTTCAGATCAATTACTCTAAACAAGGGTAGGCCTTCAAATCTCAAGCTCAAAGTATGCATATCGAGATCCTTCAGTTCCACATTAATTTGAGGGAAACCAAGGCGGCAGGAAGAACAGTCTCGGGGTTGTTTGAGGGCTGCTCACTCACATTGGAGGATGACAAACCTTCACTCTCCTGTGCCCTCTTCGATTCCATCAAGCTCGATATCGAATTGACTTGTTCTATATGCTTGGTGAGTTTGTGAATTTGGTTTTGCTTCCTAGGAGAACTTTGTCAAGCAGGCCATGTGTATGGTCTATGGAGTGGATGGTTACGATCTCCCAATTGGGTTGAAATTCTCATATATGAGATCTCCTTGCTTGGACCATTTGTACCATTAAGCAGTACTAGACGGTCACTTCTAATATATGTTAATGTCTTCAAGTAGGATACTTCGATACGGGTTTGTCAAGTTTGCTGTTATAGAGACCAAAATTGACCAAATCCATTTAATTTAATTGTAACAGGATACAGTATTTGATCCAGTCTCTCTCACTTGTGGACATATCTTCTGCTACATGTGTGTTTGCTCTGCTGCATCAGTGACCATTGTGGATGGATTGAAGGTAGCAAATCCTAAAGCAAAATGCCCTCTATGCTGACAAGTAAACATTGGTGTCTGGTGATATAAATTTCTTCTCGATTGGTGTCTGATATGCCTCCCACTTGTGGTGGTATAAAGCTACCCTGCCCCATATACTTATTTTCAGCTATTATTCGTTAAATATATTTAATAATTATTAAAAATAATTTTTTTAATCAAAATAATTATTAAAGTTGCCAACATGTTGCTTTAGGCTTTCACCTTTTAAAAACACTGTAAATAACTATTTGTTTGATGAAGCATATGACATGAATTTTAGGCTGGAGTATATGAAGGCGTTGTGCATTTGGAGGAATTTAACCTTCTCTTAAGTCGAAGGTATGTCTTGATGGCTAGAGATTTGGGCATCATTATTAGGTCACATTATGAAGATTATCCCTTCTATGTTATATTGCTT
This sequence comes from Akebia trifoliata, assembly GCF_017979445.1. Classification (NCBI taxonomy): domain Eukaryota; kingdom Viridiplantae; phylum Streptophyta; class Magnoliopsida; order Ranunculales; family Lardizabalaceae; genus Akebia; species Akebia trifoliata. The sequence goes on from NC_141383.1 coordinate 2,254,214, forward strand.
TAAATTTAATCCAATTAGCGTTTCAATAACCTGTGTATCTTTCAACAGCTATCATGAGTATTGGGAGTAGCGGCTTCAAACAGAAAGGGTAGAGTGGATTCAACAGGCAAAGAAGCATTGGGAATCCCAGTGTCGAGTGTTCATGGGTGTCCAAGAGTCTACAAACTTAGTGTTTTAGAGGCTAATTATTTCCCAGTGGTGTTCGTGCAAATCATAGATGGGAGGTTCCTTGTTTTTTGTGTAGTGTTTTTTTTTACCTTCTTTTGTTGTCTCATAACTGTTGTGGTAATGGTGTGTTTTAGCCAATCAAAACTCCTGTATATTTTACATTTGGTTGGATTTTTTGTGATTTATATAATAGAAAAAAAAGGGCTGAATTTGTTAGAGAGATAAGATTGGCCATCTTGTTATTGAAGTTGTTTCTAGAGTAGATTTTTTATTTATTTTTTCCAATTGAAATACTTCTTGACCCTTTATACCCATTTGATTGTCTCCAAGGGAGAATAGGAAAAGTAAGGATTCCAAATCCTTACTCTAAGTGGTTCAAATGAAAGGGGTAGATCTTCTATAGCCTATTAGAATATATTACTACATATTGATGAATGCATTTATTTCTAATTTTATCTTTCTTAACTTTTTTACTCATACATTTCATTAGCTTTCAACGCACTTGGCACTGGAATAAACGAGCAATAAACCCAACCTAAGTCCTTCGAGTATATCCCAGCTCTTCAAGCACATTTGGTTTAAATTCTAGAATCCAATTCTTGACCAAATTCCTAATCAAGAATCCATGATACACTTGGTTCAGATTATAAATGTGATACTCCCACAATCAAAAGCTTGAGGGGACCCATTTTCTCATGATTCAAGAACCTATTTATTGCATTTTCCCCCCTCAAATGTGATTTTTTTCCCCAATAGTATACAACATTTCTTATCATAACTGTAGAAATAGGTTATAAACAGAATGAGGAGTATTTCCAGACGGACCAGACCTTAAATTAGAACTCAGTTTTGTTAATCTGATTCTGATAATCAAAAATCAAAATCCAATAATCTGAACCAAATGCCACATTCATTTACTGCAATTATGATTGATGAAACTATTATAATCTAGAACGTGGAAACCAGTTAAGTTAATCTACTGTATATGTTCAAACTCGGTACAAGGCAAATAGATAAGAACGAAGGCTCATATGAGTTTGAACGCAAACCTTCATTGACTAATCCTTGATAAATCTTTCTCTTTCTATATGATACTCAGAACAATATCATACAAAATAGTATGGGAAATAAACAAAGAATAACCTTAGAAATATCAAACCACTCATATACTCAAAATCGAACCATGGTCAGCTGGACAAAATTAAAGGATTCTTATCCTTATTGAAGTGATATCTTTTGCATAGTTTCTCCAGAGTTGCAATCGAATGCTGCATCGAATTTAACTTTGTATCCATGAACATACTCTGCCAAATAATAAGATTAATGAGAGTTAAAAACTATTTTTAGCATGTCTTTTGTACAGTTCATTGATGGTGGAACCCTATTAATCTTACCCTCAGTATGCATAAGAACAGTTTACCTTCTCAAACTAAGCTAGAACTAAATGCTGTGTGTTCTACTCCTCTCCTTCATCCACATCATCTAAATCATCATCATCATTTTCATTCATAGGCGGCTCATCATCATCATCTCCAACTTCAATTTGTAGGCCAGTAGAAGTGCCTGCTTGTAGATCTAAGAAATTGATAAGGAAAGATGCACCAGTGTCAATGTTTATCGGAGAAACAAACTGTCAGTGTGAGAATTGTAAAACTGCACGCTGATTATATTTGCCAAAAGGGTCCATATACTTGATCAGAGGATCTATCCACACTTACCATGGCCAGCTAAGTGTTTACTGTGTTGTAGTCGTCATTGATAACTCCTTGATAAGGGTATAACCTTAAAAAGAATAACAACTGCAGAGGGGAGTGAGTCCAATAGTGCAACATGGGAAGATCTGTCACTGGATCCTGTGTTCAATAGATAAGTAACTTTTGTATTTGAACCAACAACAGCAGCTACGCACTTCTTGAAATTACTAAAGCAAAAAATATAAATAATTGTAGCCTACAATCTAAGAAACGCATAAATAATTAAGTAATACCATTTGAATTAGATAAGTTAATTCAATTCCTTGTTAATCAGAGGTACCAACCATGAAAGGGAAAGGGCTTAGATTCAAATCACTTCTCCATGATCCCCAATCTTTTGTGAAAAGTGGCCACATCCAATGAATCACATCTTTCCAGCAAACATATTTTGTATAATAAAGTGAGAAATTGATTGAATTGTTTTTCAATGTGAATCCTTCTTAGATATATCAAAATTTTGAAAAATGGGTTATAATATAATTAAACATTTGACAGTAAAAAAAAAAAAAAAAATTGAACAAATACATGAAACATCATCATCATCATCCATTTTCTATCCCAACTACTGAGGTTGGCAACATGAATCTTGTTTCGCTATTCAACTCTCTCTTCACTGAGTTCAGATCCATGCTAAGAAGTCGAGACTAGTTTGTGGCGGTTGTCAACAAAACACAAACCTCTTCCTGGTGGGGACCAACGATGAAAGTCTAATGCTCACATAAGCAAACTTAACATACTGAATTCAACACAACTATATACATACCACAAAAAGATCAAAAGCAGAAAAAACTCACTCTAACAAAAATATATTTTCCTTCATTGTTGTGAGTTGTTCCCAATTTTACAACCTTGTTATATGATTCAACACATTTAACAGATGTACCAAATGAATTTGCAGCAGCATTTATCGAGTTTCTAGAAATTGAAAAACACTACTTACCATGTTAGTGGGAGCTTCTTGAAGATATTTATACAAGAGGGGGAGCTCCTTCCTGAATTGTCGTTTGAATGATGAAGGTACACTGTTAATCTTCTAGTTTCCAAATAACTCCCAAACTTTTATTTACATTCATGAAACTATAATCTTCTTCTTCCGTAAGGCAAGATCCTTATCAATAATAAGCAAAAGAATTGTCTGAAACATAATCTGGAATAAAAGCAAAAGAATTGTCTGAAATATTCAAAACGCATTTTTCTTCTTCGAAATAATCACGTATGATGACTCCACTAAATTTCACACACAAAATATGGCTTCTAGAAGTAGAATTAGGAGATGAGTAGTTAATTGGGCTAGAATTCAACTCAATTAATTGGAAATCAAGACTCATACGAACACAACAATCGGAATCAGATAAAATAAATTGAAACCAAAACAGAAACACCAATAATGAATGATTAGGATTCCTAGAAGAGGGTACTCTATCCTACTATTAATAATCCCAACCACATCAATACAGTGGAGAATATCCATTAACAATGGAATGGACCACCAATACAGATGAAAAAACAGGCGATAATGAGATATAAAACTAAGAAATTCAGGTTCAGTATCCAACTTGGCCAACACTGAAACCAATTCAACCGAGTCTCAATTGAACTGTCCAAAAATGTCCCGTCAACACTATCATTACATTTTTATGATTTTTACCACTGAGACATAAAAATAACTCGAATCAGTATTTCCTCAAACAAAGATAACTCCATATAATACAAACGCCTTTGATCCAACACTCTAGACCCTGTTTCCATTCCAGAGGGGGAAAAAATATTTGAGAACATAACTAATAATAAAATTAAAATGCAAATAACAGACCATGTGCAACACAGAGAAACTCCTTTCACACGTGGGGTTAATGAATTGAATAGGTATAACTTCCAAGCATAACAAAGATGATTGAAGGTTAGCATTCTCTTAATTTCCTTCTTAGCTTAATTGACAAAGTTCACAACAACAAAAGGTACTCAACATAACTGAATAAATGCTCTATTCATGCTTCTTAGAACACCAACATAAGATACGAGTCTCTGTTAATGTTGAAAATACAGCAAAAAAAAAAGAAAAAAAAAATTGTCGATGAGGTAGGTATTGATTTAGAAAAGTGCAATAACTAACCGTGCACGAAGAGGGTGTTGACTGATTTTAGACCATCATGAAAAAGAGGTGAAAACTCATACAGTAGAACAGGAATAATAACAAGAACAGGTATCAATTCTGAGGAATAATCTAAGCCAACCAAATCTGCATTAAGAAAATCGTAAAGCTTACCTTTTGCACAATATAATTAAAGATAACAGGGGTTCAACATCCATTTCACAGTCATAAAAAAAAAACTCGAGGTGGTGTATCCCCCTGCAAGAACATGTATCAATTTTTTGTCCGTCGTTGTCGTTGAAGTCAATAGTGTCGCAGATGAAATCAAAGTCTGAGATGAACTTCGCCAAAGTCTCCGTCTTCTTCGTCGCAATGGTTGGAACGGTAGTGAGTGGAGGAGAAGAGATGAGAGAAATCTGATCTGCGTTTAGCGTTAGGGTATGAGTTACAAAAGGCAAAACGAGGAGAAGCTGAAATATGATTTTTTTTCCGCCTAATCTGCGCCTGATCTGCGTCGTCGAGAGTGAACATTGAGAGAGAGAGAGATGGTTAGGGTTTGAGGAGAAAGAGATGAGAGAAGAGAGGAGAAGAGAGAGATCTGATATGAGTTTAGTGATTGTTCGGGGAGGTGTTTATAATTTTTAAAAATTTTAAGTGATTTAAATCACACGTGGGTTTACAAATTCTCAATCCGATCTGCGCCGTTCGATTTATCGTGATCCAACGACCTTGATATTTTGTATGGATGTTGGTCTCAGATTTTGTCTACTGATCCCTTCCCATATATATATATATATGAGAACTTATTTGGCCATATTAAATTTTTTATTTTAACAAATCAATAATTAAAATTATGTATAACACATCAACTAAAGATATGACCACAATTAATTATATCTCACTATCTAATTAAAAGAATAAATGAGGAAATAACACTTTTAACACTAACTTAAGAAAGAGTTGTCAAAGCATGAAAAAGAAAATCATGTTGGTTGTTGTCCAAATTCAATAGAATTGTTGAAGGAATACATTGGTCTTTTGAAATCGGATCAAACTAGTGGTCTGACCAGCACGATTTTGAAAAATGTTTGAATGTGAGTCATCTCAATATCGTTCGTGACTGTGCAGGGGTAGAGACAGGATTTTCTTTTAGGGGGGAAAAAATATATTAAGAGCTTGAAGATGATTGGTTTTGGGGAGAGAAAATTCTGTTGTTTGGTTAGAGATTGAGAAAAGGGCATTTAAGATATTTCTCATTAATCTATGAAAGAAGGTCCAAGTCAAGAGGGTAATGTCGTTGGTTTAGAAAATATACACCAAAATGCGTACAAGTCTCATTAATCTATGAAAGAAGGCCTGAGTCAAGGGGGTAATGTCCTTGGTTTAGAAAATATATACCAAAATGCGTACAAGTCTCATTAATCTATGAAAGAAGGCCTATGTCAACGAGGTAATGTTGTTGGTTAAGAAAATATATACCAAAATACGTACAGTCAAGGGGGTAATGTCGTAGGTTTAGAAAATATAAACCAAAATGCATACAAGTCTTATTAATTTATGAAAGAAGACCTAAGTCAAGGGGGTAATGTCGTTGGTTTAGAAATATACACCAAACTGCATACAAGTCCCAGTCCCCTTGACCTTGGTCTCTCTAGTAGATTAATGCAAATGACCATATTACTCTCAACCAAAAACCCTTTTATTTCTCTTCCCAAAATCAATAATCTTCTATGTTTTGGGTAAAAATTTTACCCTATTATTTAATCTGAAATAAAAAAAAATCCTTTGATTTTGCCAAAATAAAAAATCTTCAATTTTTAGAGTAAATTTTTTTACCCCAATCTTTAACATAAGATTAATCTACTTAAGATTTGAAAATATTAATATTTAAATAAGTTAAAGATGATGATATTTCTGGATAGAAAATTTTAATTTTTTTGATGGATTAAGTATATTAAAATTATTTTTCTATAGAGATTGAAAAACTTGATGATGATTGATTTTACGAAGAAAAATTATGAAAATGGGGTATCTAAGTTAATTTTGTTAATCTAAAAAAGAAGGTTAAAGGGACATGTCACCAATTAAAAAACATAAAAATATCTCAAATATTCACCAAAATATTGAGGGGTGTCTAAGTCATCCAAAAAATTGAGGGGCTATAGGATATGTCATCAGTTGCATAGATAGAACTATCTCAAATATTCACCAAAACTTTTTGAGGGGTAGAAAAATTGAGGAGTGGGCAACGAGGTCAAATGGGATAAGTTATCAATTTAAAAATATATGACCGATCTATCTCAAATATTCACCAAAAGAAAGGAGTGTTTAAATCACCCAAAGAATTAAGGAGGACGGGCATCTTACCAGCTTGAAAACACGTGGTATCTCAAATAATCATTAATATGAGGGGTGATTTTGAAATTCAAAATGTTAAGTGGGGTTGGGGTGGGGGTGGGGGGATTGCCCACTCGCTCTGCCCCCAATGAGACTAGGATTTGCCAGCCCCCACACAGAAAGATTGTGGGGACGACCAATTCCTTGGATCGAAGTTATTTATTTATTTTTATTATATTTTTGAGCAAAGGTAATTTATGCGATAAATCCTTAGACATGACTCTTAAGTGGGGGGGATTTGAACTTAAGACCTCCAGTTTGAGCCAACACACCAGTGAGACAACCCATATAATTTCATGGTGTGGGTGTTTCATTAAAATAAAGTGGAACTACTATTAACACACAACTTTTAACCATAACATACCAATTCACAGGCAAAGTGTAATTTAAATTGAACTGGTGGGTTGTAAGTAAAAGTTGGTGTGGCAATATAACTTATCAAAAAAAAAAAACAGCTAGGCTTGGAATTAATACTCTCTCTAGAGACGGTTTCAACGAGAAGACATATATATATATATAGGGTCCCGTTCGCTGGCTAACGGATTGGCAGACGGATTGGCAAACTTTTTTACAGCGTTGGATATAACGGCATTGAACGGACGAGATTGAATCTCGCAAAATCTGCGTTTAAGTTAAAAGAAAATCTTATATTA